>NC_069501.1:632876132-632926132 GCF_027579735.1 Bombina bombina
AGTGCAAATGATACTATCAGGTTGTGTGAATTATGAGTCAACACACAAGTATACATTGTAAGGTACATTTTTGTCCATGTGAGTCTGCTTTTATTTTCTCCAAACCTGATCTGTTTGTTAAAACCACTGCTCATGTTGTTGGTAACAGTGCAGTTATATAAAACTGACGTCATTTGTTTGTTTTTTTATTCTGTACATATAGAATGGAAAGTTGAAACTGAACTTTATAAAGACACCTTTGATCATTCCAGAATTCTTGTCAGTTTTTTCTGTCTATATTGCGCAGATTCTATTGTCCTCCCCTTGTAAGTGTTGGCCCAGAGTTTATTGCGTGTATGCTAAGCCTCCCTGTAGAAAATCCTTTTGTCTGTTATTTCTCAATCACTCTTGCTTTGCAGAAGCAGGAAGAAGGAAGCGTGTGCTGCTTGCTGGCACTGTGTACAGCACTGGCCTATTATTTCAACTGCATTCCTAGAAATTTCTTCATGGTTGCGTTTGCTGTTCTGCCAACCCTAAGTCATCAGGAATAAGTTTAGCTCATCTGAAGGCATTTTCTTTCTCAGCAAAACATTCAGTCAAGCAAGCCACCAGTCAATTAAGATTTAACAACAGTGATTCTATGATATATGTATATATATATATGTGTGTGTGTGTATGTATATATATATATATATATATATATATATATGTATATATGTATATATATATACATGTGTGTGTGTGTATATATATATATATATATATATATATATGTGTGTGTGTGTATATATATATATATATATATATATATGTGTGTGTGTATATATATATATATATATATATATATGTGTGTGTGTGTATATATATATATATATATATATATATATATATGTGTGTATGTGTGTGTGGACTCCGTGCACTGGGAAACCTGAGAGTATTTTAAGTTCATGAATCCTATTACTTAGGACAGTATAATCCCTTAGAGTGGGTACACATTTTTTCATTTTCATATATATATATTTATACCGTATATATATCTCAAATGTATCCTTCACATGATTACTTGCAACACTTAAAGGGCCATAATACCCAAATGTTTAAACACTTGAAAGTGATGCAGTATAGCTGTAAGAAGCTGACTAGAAAATATCTCCTGAACATCTCTATGTAAAAAAGAAAGATATTTTACCTCAAAAGTTCCTCAGTAGCCACCTCCCATTGTAAAGGATTTCTAAGCAGCATTTTAGTGTGTCTGTCCTGGGACATCTTAGGGAATGAGCATCGTGCACTCTCATATTATTTCACCAATCGGGTAAAGGAAGCTTACTATGAAATCTCATGAGAGTTAAGTCAAATCTCATGAGATCACAGTAAGAGTTCATGACCTCAGCACTGCTGATGCTGATTGGCTGCTGGTAATTTCTTAATTTTTTTTTTTTTTTACCTGCAGCTGGGATCAGCTGAGTATAAATTTTTACACAGAACTTACTCTGCTGAGCTGAGGAGATTGTGAGGTAAAATATCTTCCTTTTTTACATAGAGATGCTCAGGTGATATTTTCCTGTCAGCTTTTTACAGTTATACTGCATCAGTTTCAAGTGATTTAGCATATGAGTATTATGTCCCTTTAATGAAATTTCCTACAGGGACCTGGAATATAAGTCCTGGAAATTTAAAAGTCATATTTGTTTTTGTAAATGTAATAACTTGTTTGTCTTGTTTTTTTTGGAGAAAACCAGTTCTCATATCTAACATAACTAGCAGTATCAAGTAGACTTTCTATTTCTGTCTTATAGGAAATGTCTACTTTTTTTTTTTTTTTAAATAGTCCTGTGCATTTTTTTTAAGAAAGCATTTAGTTCATGGAGATTCAGAGCCTTTAAAAGACACTCTATTTGCAAGTTTTGTTCACTCAGTCTGGGCGTCTGCCTATACTGAGTAGAAACATTCCATGCAAATGAGTCAGCAACTGACGCACATGGGACCATTTTGCAATTTCATTTCCGTGTAAAATATGTCCAGGCATTATCATAAACAAATAGCTCTCCAGTACATTGTTCTTGCACTATTGATGTATAGTTTAGTCTCCCCCAAGTGATTACTCCTCCTAAAAAAGTAATTTATTTTGTATTTACTGGTAATGTTTATTTGTTAACCTCATTGCTTATTTGGTCACCTTATGTTCTGGTGATAATATTGTTGTTTGTTTTAATTAATACCTGTATTATTTTTTCTTAGCTTTACTTACAAGAGATTGAGTTTATTGTATGCTCAATAAATATTTCATAGCCAGAAGCACAATGCATGTTAAAATCATCATGCCCATTGCCTGCTGAACCTTCACCCTCTCCTGCCTTTTGTGTCTACATTGTCAATCTATCGTCGTGACATCTCCATGGCTGTACCATCCTGTTGGATAGCTTATCAGACTGATGTTGACTGTTGAATATCATGGCAACAACAGTCGGTAGGCTGTCTGACATTTTGGTGTGTTTCACGCGAGCAACTTTATATGGATCAATCCCTTCAGGCTTTGTGGTCTTCCAGACAGCATGCACACCGAATAATACTTTTATTTCAGCCTTAATTTGTAATGAACCGCCTTATTCCATAGTGCTAATATACATGAGAATCAGTGAATAATAACCAAACATAAAAATACTGACTGATACAGAACTATTGGAGGGTCATGTTTCTATATTTGCTTCTAAAATTAGTTTAAAATATTGGGAAAATTCTAGTTCTATTTAAAAAAAATGTTTTACCTCAAACCTTTGTTTACATAACAATATTTCTATATATCACCAGCAATTTCAAAATGTTTACAATGTTATATATATATATATATACAATATATATATATTCTTTATTTTGTTCCCTTTTCATGTAATTTAACTCTAAAAAATTAGAATTTTCTAATTCTCAGTACTTAAAATGTACTCTGTTGACTTCTCAAGGCTAAATCTGCTACATATATGTCCCTAATTAGATGATAACAACTGCAAAACTCATATTATGACCATTGCTAGCCCAGATTGGCTCCTCCAAATAAGGCAAATTGTGGATGGAGTATTACTTTTCATAAATAATTGCAGTAAAAATTATGTTAAAGCATTTCATCTTGGCTGATAATGTTGTTATTCTACAGCAACACAAAAGAAATGTCATTACAAAGGGGTTACTGTCCCTTTAAATCAGCCTTTTGCAATTAGTAGAGAAAATTACACTTCTAATATATTTTATAAAGAGTTTGAGCCGATCCAAATGTCATTCGCACTAATTCCATTTGATTTTATTATCACCCAATAAATATAAAAAGCCTGACTATATAGTACCTGTGTTTGCACAATGTTCAATAAAACTTGTTTAATAAAAAAAGACAAAAGGCTTCTTAATGCCCTTTTAGTGTTACTGTTAGCTCTATAAAGACCTTTCCAAATTCTCACAGTAATTCAATCTGTTTACTTTAGAAATTGAACATTTTTGTTGGTTCTCCTTTGTTACTGGTTTTAAACCTTGTTTCCTTATACACGAGACCATTTTCTGCAGATACTTTTAAAATTAAATAACATATTTCTGTTTCTAAAATAGTTTAAACTCCTTCCTATGACTTTGGAGTAATTTTTAGATTAAATCTCTTCCATTATGGAATTATTGTAGGTTATCCACATCATTATAAACCACACCTTATTATCTATTAGTGTTTATGTTAAATTTTCATTACTTAGTCAAAACTATTGAACACTATTGTCCTAATGATACAAATATGCAAAATAAATATATATATATATATGTATATATATATATATATATTAACATATATTGTAATGTCTGTGCCTCTTTACATATAGAACCCTACATACCTAGATAAACAGTTCACAAGGTAAAAATGTCCTTTCCAAAGTTCTTTGAGGGACCTCACAGTGCTAACAAGACTTCTTAGATAATCTCACCAGAGCAGAGAGCGTTAGCTCATCGTGCCCTATATGTCAGTTTGCACACAAAAAAGATTGATAATGCTGGTTACATAGTGGTAAGCTAATAATTTAAGTTAACATTTATTTTCCTTTCAGTTAGCTTTACCTAACCCTTTTCTGTTTGTATTAGTTATCTTTATAGCCTAAAACTGTAATGAAAGGAACCAATTAGAGTTAGTGGTTCAAACAATATTTGTATTTTCTGTTTTTCAAATAAACTGAAATTCATGTTTACATCATTCTTGGTTTGTAGTGCTTTTGGAGGGGGGGGGGGTTATGCGTTGCATGAAACTTTGTTGGAAAAGAAACCTCCCTAATTTGGGGTGATTCAAAAACATAAAATGTACACACAAAAAATTCACATGTACTCATTACCACATATGCAACAAATATGTCTATAGAAGCCTTCATATTAACCAATCAGAATACACATGCAGATTACCTTGCATATTTTCAAATTTAAAGCCATTTTATCTTAAGATTTTCAAATGTATTAGTAGCAGGATAACATTCCCCATATCTTGTATGGGGACAATTTGACACTGGTATTCCAGCAAATAACAAAACATATTTGCTGCAGCTTTCCAGAGGACCTTTAGAGTTTCCAAATGTAATACCTTTTTTCTTTTCTTTAGGTGACAGCATTAGTGTACATGCACTGTACTCATGTTAATACACATTTAGGGTCTGATTTATCAATGTCTGGCGGACATCGCTGAATGCCGACAGCATACACTGTCGGCATTTAACATTGCACAAGCAGTTCACCAGAAATGCTTGTACAATGCCGCCCCTGCAGATTTGCCGCTAGCAAGGGGGGTGTCAATCAACCCAATCGTACATGATCGGGCGGATTGCAGACCGCAGCCTCAGAGTAGGCTCGCACGGAAACAGATGCATTTGGGCCGATTGACACTTTGATAAATCGGCCCCTTAGTATTGCAAGTGGGTGTTTTGGAGGTTTAAACATGTCTATTTATAATGTTGCTCCAAATTCTTTACATATATTAATTACACGCATCATGAATTGATCTTAGTGGTGAAGTGGAAAAAAACCTGCTTTCAAACACATTAAATTAATTAGCTACTCTTTTATTTTTGTTTTAGTCAAATATATTTTGTCCATGAAGGTCTGTGAAAATCCATGCAAAAACATAATTTATGTAAGAATTTACCTGATAAATTAATTTCTTTCATATTGCAAGAGTCCATGAGCTAGTGACGTATGGGATATACATTCCTACTTGGAGGGGCAAAGTTTACCAAACCTCAAAATGCCTATAAATACAACTCCCACCACACCCACAATTCAGTTTTGCAAAGTGGGGTGATAAGAAAGGAGCGAAAGCATCAACAAGGAATTGGAATAATTGTGCTTTATACAAAAAAATCATAACCACCATAAAAAGGGTGGGTCTCATGGACTCTTGCCAATATGAAAGAAATGAATTTATCAGGTAAATTCTTACATAAATTATGTTTTCTTTCATGTAATTGGCAAGAGTCCATGAGCTAGTCACGTATGGGATAGCAAATACCCAAGATGTGGAACTCCACGCAAGAGTCACTAGAGAGGGAGGGATAAAAATAAAGACAGCCAATTCCGCTGAAAAATTAATCCACAACCCAAATCAACAGTTTTAATCTTATAATGAAAAAAACTGAAAATATAAGCAGAAGAATCAAACTGAAACAGCTGCCTGAAGTATTTTTCTACCAAAAACTGCTTCTGAAGAAGAAAAAACATCAAAATGGTAGAATTTAGGAAAAGTAAGCAAGGAAGACCAAGTTGCTGCTTTGCAAATCTGATCAACAGAAGCTTCATTCTTAAAAACCCAGGAAGTGGAAACTGACCTAGTAGAATGAGCCGTAATCATCTGAGGCGGGGATTTACCCGACTCCAAATAAGCATGATGATTCAAAAGCTTTAACCAAGATGCCAAAGAAATGGCAGAAGCCTTCTGACCTTTCCTAGAACTAGAAAAGATAACAAATAGACTAGAAGTCTTCCTGAAATCTTTAGTAGCTTCAACATAATATTTCGAAGCTCTTACCACATCCAAAGAATGTAAAGATCTCTCCAGAGAATTCTTAGGATTAGGACACAAAGAAGGGACAACAATTTCTCTACTAATGTTGTTGGAGTTCACAACTTTAGGTAAAAATTTAAACGAAGTCCGCAAAAACCGCCTTATACTGATGAAAAATCAGAAAATGAGACTCACAAGAAAGAGCAGATAAATCAGAAACTCTTCTAGCAGAAGAGATGGCCAAAAGGAACAACACTTTCCAAGAAAGTAATTTAATGTCCAGAAAATGCATAGGCTCAAACGGAGGAGCCTGTAAAGCCTTCATAACCAAATTAAGACTCCAAGGAGGAGAAATTTATTTAATGACAGGCTTGATACGAACCAAAGCCAGTACAAAACAATAAATATCAGGAAGTTTAGCAATTTTTCTGTGGAACAGAACAGAAAGAGCAGAGATTTGTCCTTTCAAAGAACTTGCAGACAAGCCCTTATCTAAACTATCCTGAAGAAACTGTAAAATTCTAGGAATTCTAAAAGAATGCCAAGAGAATTTATGAGAAGAGCACCATGAAATGGAAGTCTTCCAAACTCGATAATAAATCTTTCTAGACACAGATTTACGAGCCTGCAACATAGTATTAATCACTGAGTCAGAGAAACCTCTATGACTAAGCGTTCAATTTCCATACCATCAAATTTAATGATTTGAGATCCTGATGGAAAAAACGAACCTTGAGTTATAAGGTCTGGCCTTAATGGAAATGGCCAAGGTTGGCAACTGGACAAACAATTGCTCCATGATGATTTTGAAAATCACTCTTGGAAGAAGAACTAGAGGCGGAAAAATATAGGCAGGTTGATAACTCCAAGGAAGTGTCAATGCATCCACTACTTCCGCCTGAGGATCCCTGGACCTGGATAGGTACCTGGGAAGTTTCTTGTTTAGATGAGATGCCATCAGATCTATTTCTGCAAGCCCCCACATCTGAACAATTTGAAAAAAACACATCTGGGTGAAGAGACCATTCTCCCGGATGTAAAGCTTGATGACAGAGATAATCCGCTTCTCAATTGTCTATACCTGGGATATGGACCGCAGAAATTAGACAGGAGCTGGATTTTGCCCAAGCAAGTATCCGAGATACTTCTTTCATAGCCTGAGGACTGTGAGTCCCACCCTATTGATTGACATACGCCACAGTTGTGACATTGTCTGTCTGAAAACCAATAAACGTCTCTCTTCAAATAGAAGCCAAAACTGAAGAACTCTGAGAATCGCACAGAGTTCTAAATTATTGATAGGTAATCTCGCCTCTTGAGATTTCCAAACCCCTTGTGCTGTCAGAGATCCCCAGGCAGCTTCCCAACCTAAAAGACTCGCATCTGTTGTGATCACGGTCCAGGTTGGATGAACCAAAGAGACCCATAGAACTATACGATGGTGATCTAACCACCAAGTCAGAGATAGTTGAATATTGGGATTCAAGGATATTAAATGTGATATCCTATAATAATGCCTGCACCATGTCAGGTTAGGAAATGTCCAGAAAAAGACCCAAATGCTAGGGCGAACTTAAACAAGACACTTGCACTCTGAGTTTAATCCAGGACGTGACCCCACGACAACCTCCAAAAAACAAAGTACTCACGATATGGAGCAGGGTTAGCCTGTGCCACAGTAATTCATGATATCAGCCAGATAGACTTCTGAATAAGGAACTGGTTTCAGGAAATGTCTTCCACAGTATCAGGAGAGCAGGGATAGTCCACTTATACTCAGACAGAAGAAGGGTAAAACAGGAAACAGTTAATAATGCAGGAGTAGGTCATTTGTTATCTGGCAGTCTGAAGGTTAACACTGTGCAGACAGTCTTTGCAGAGTATGCAACAGGTAATCAGGCAGTTTGAGGGTTAACACTGAGTAGACAGTCTTTGCAGAGTATGCAAAAGGTAATCAGGCAGTTTGAGAGTTAACACTGTGTAGACAGTCTTTGCAGAGTATGCAACAGGTAATCAGGCAGTTTGAGGGTAAACACTGTGTAGTCAGAACTTGCAGAATTAACAACATGTGATCAGGTAGTTTGAAGGTTAACACTGTGTTGTCAGAACTTGCAGAGATAACAACAGGTAAGCTGGTAGTTTGAAGGTTAACACAGATTAATCAGTACTTGTTGAGATTGGCAATAGGATATCAAGCAGTTTGAAGGTTTACACTGAATAATTGTATTTGCAGAGTTTGGAAACAGGTAAACATGCAGATTGAAGGTTTCACAGAAATAACAGTATTTGAATAGTTTGGCAATACACAGAGTAGTCTGAATATGCAGGGTTTGCAGCAGGTAAACAGGATGTTTGAAAGTTTCACAAAAGAAACAGTACTTGCATTGTTTGGAGACAGGTAATCAGGAGGTTGAAGGTTAATCCAGCATAGCAAATCCTTGAAGAGATTGGCAACAGAAAAGCAGCAGTTAGAGAGATTCCTCAGCGAAATCCTATCAGAAGCCAAAAAGTTAACAAACAAACTGGCACTGGAGAAACAGGAAGCCAAGAATAAAAAGCCTGGTTGTGACATCATCAGGAAGGGGTGGCTCAGACACCTGTCAATCAAGCACTCAGAGAGGACTGCAGAGCTTCCCAGCAGCTGAGCGTGACAGTGCCCCCTCCTCAAGGACCCCTCCGGGGGACTCGACCGGGCCTGGCAGGGTATTTCTTGTGAAAAGACTTGACAAGAGCTGGAGCATGAACATGAGAGGCCGGTTCCCAAGATCGTTCAGAGATAGGATAACCCTTCCAATGGACCAGGTAGTACAGCCGATTGCCCCATAGCTTGGAATCGAGAATTTGGCTGACTTCAAACTCAGAAGTTCCCTCTACGGAAAGTGGAGGAGGTGGTTTACTCTTGATAGAGTACCGATTGTAGATGACTGGCTTGAGTAGGGAGACATGAAATACTGGATGGATCTTGAGAGTCTTGGGTAAGGCCAGGTGGTATGCAGAAGAACAAACTCTGAAAACAATTCGAAAAGGTCCAATGTACTTAGGACCCAACTTGGTACAAGGTTGTTTTAGACGTATGAATCTGGTGGATAAAAATACTCTGTCTCCAGTACGAAGTAAAGGAGCCTTGCACCTTCTGCGATCAGCATATTTCTTATGTCTTAAGGAAGAAGAGAGTAGATTTTGACGAATGAGTTGCCAGTGATTACTGAGATTTTTCACTATACGATCTGCTCCAGGGACTTCAGTAGAACTGGTAATCATAGGAAAGGTTCTAGGTTCAAATCCATAAGCTGCCTTAAAGGGAGAGGTCTGTAATGAGGCGTTATAACGTGAGTTGTGAGCTAATTCCGCCAAAGGCAATAACTGAGACCAGTTGGAGTGGTGATGGTCTACATAATGTCTTAGAAAAGATTCCAAGGCTTGATTTACACGCTCAGTCTGTCCGTTGGATTGAGGATGGTGTGCAGTAGAAAGTGATATGTTGATTCCGAAGTGTTTACAAAAAGACCTCCAAAATTTGGAAACAAATTGGACTCCACGATCTGAGACTATGTCAGTGGGAAAACCATGTAAACGAGATATATGTAGAACAAAGAGTTCAGAAAGTCTTTGAGCTGAAGGCAAGCCTGGAAGAGGTATGAAGTGAGCAGACTTGGAGAACCGATCCACCACTACCCAAATGGTCGTATTTCCAGCAGAAACAGGAAGATCTGTAACAAAGTCCATGGATAAGTGAGACCAAGGGTAATGAGGAATAGGAAGAGGGTGTAATAGACCAAACGGTCGATGAGAAGATTGTTTGTTTGAAGCACAAGAACTACAAGCAGCAATATAATCCTTAACATCCCTCCTCATAGTGGACCACCAAACATGCTGCTTCAGTTTCCACAATGTATTGGTTATTCCCGGATGACCTGCTGAAATGTTGTCATGAGCCCAACGTAGAAGCTTAAGACGTAATCCTTTGGGTACATACAGGATACCAGAAGGTAGTTTGCAATAAGATGGTACCCGGACTTGAGCAGCATGTAAAGCCTGTACTGGAAAAGAGGATACTTAAGCCAAAACTTTGACTGGACGTAGTATAGGTTCTGAATCTAATGGAGAAGGTTCAGAAGATTGGAACTGCCTAGATAAAGCATCTGCCTTGGAATTTTTTGAACCAGGAACATAGGAAAGTACAAAATTAAACCTGGAGAAGAACAAGGCCCACCGAGCCTGACGAGGATTGAGACGTGTAGCTGTTTGGAGGTATAAAAGATTCTTGGGATCTGTAAGAATGAAAAAAGGTTGACTGGTACCCTCTAACCAATGCCTCCATTCATCCAAAGCTAATTTTATAGACAAAAGCTCCTTATTGCCCACATCATAATTTAACTCGGCAGGATTGAATTTTTTCGAAAAGAACGCCACAGGATGTATCTTGCTGGTAGTCGGATCACGTTGGGAGAGAACAGCTCCAGCTGCTATAGAGGAAGCGTCAACCTCCAAAATAAACTGGAAATCAGGAATTGGATAACTGAGAAGAGGTGCAGAAGAAAATGCTGATTTTAGCGTTTCAAAAGCCTGTACTGCCGAAGAGGACCAGTTCTTACAATTTTGCCCTTTCTTAGTAAGAGAAGTGAGTGGAGATGTGATGTCAGCAAAGTTCTTTATAAACTTTCTATAGTAATTGGCAAAGCCAAGAAACCTCTGCAGGGATTTGAGAGTAGTTGGTCTGGGCCAGTCCTTGATAGCCGACAGTTTAGCAGGATCCATCTCAAAACCTGATTCAGAAATGATATACCCCAAAAAGGGGATGGAACTCTGATGAAAAGAGCATTTCTCCAATTTAGCGAACAGGGAATTGTCTCGTAACCTCTGAAGAACCAGTCTTACATGATGTACATGTTCCTGTAATGTTTTCGAATAGATTAGAATGTCATCGAGGTAAATGATAACAAATTGATTTAGATCATCTCTGAAGATTTCGTTGACAAAGTGCTGAAATACTGCTGGTGCATTGCACAATCCAAATGGCATTACTAGATACTCGTAGTGACCAAATCTAGTGTTAAATGCCGTCTTCCATTCGTCTCCTTTACGGATTCTGACCAGATTGTAGGCCCCACGGAGATCTAACTTGGAAAAAATAGAAGCACCTTGAAGACGATCGAATAACTCAG
Source organism: Bombina bombina (assembly GCF_027579735.1). Taxonomy (NCBI): domain Eukaryota; kingdom Metazoa; phylum Chordata; class Amphibia; order Anura; family Bombinatoridae; genus Bombina; species Bombina bombina. The sequence continues at coordinate 632,887,284 of NC_069501.1, forward strand.
ACATGAGCGGCAGAGGATAGCTGTTTTTGACAGTAATCTGATTCAAGGCTCGATAATCAATACAGGGACGAAGACCTCCATCTTTTTTCCCAATGAAGAAAAAACCTGCACCCACAGGTGAAGAGGAAGGACGAATGAATCCTCTGGCTAAGTTGTCCTTTATGTATTCCTCAAGAGAGATATTTTCTTGACGAGAGAGGGGATAGGTCCTTCCCTTAGGTAGAGGAGCCCCTGAATACAATTCGATAGGACAGTCAAATATCCGGTGTGGAGGTAACGTCTCAGCCTCTTTTTAGAACACACATCACAAAAGGCATGATAGTAATTGGGCAATGATTCAGGAACTTCCACCATAGCTACGACAGGACAGGATGGTTTAGAGGGATTTTGCAGGCAATGTTTGAAACAGGTAGTTCCCCAGGAAATAAGTTCTCCTTTAGACCATGAGAAAACTGGATCATGAAGCTGCAACCAAGGTAACCCCAGAATCAATGGTATGTGGGTAGAAGAAATGACATCAAAACGAATAATTTCAGAATGAAGTATGCCCACAGTCAAAAGAAGAGGAATGGTAGAATGTTGTATGATACCAATACCTAGAGGCTGTCCACTGACAGTAGTTACCTTAATTAACTGTTTCTTGGCTTGAAGAGGAATCCTGAGAGAGTCAGCAAAGTTTGAATCAATGAATACTCCAGCAGCTCCAGAATCGATGAGAGCTTGAGCTCGAAACTTGGTGTTTCCAAAAGAGATAGTTACAGGAACAAAAAGTTTAGAATTGAGGGAAGACATGGGATTCTGGCTTAACTCTGTCCCTCTATCAAAAGTTAAGCCTTGGCTTTTACTGGCCGGATAGGACAGTCCTTCAGTAAATGTCCTTTGGTACCACAATACAGACATAACCCAAGAGTACGCCTTCTATGGCGTTCAGCTTCTGACAATTTAATAGTTCCTACTTCCATGGGTTCCACAGACTCAGGAGATTGGGAATTATTATTAGAAAGACTTGAGGTTCGAATAGGAGGACGAAAAGAAGATTTAACAAAGGATCTCCGATTCCTATCTCTCTCCTGAAGACGTTCAGAATGCCGGGCGTCAAGAGTAATACATACATTGATAAGATCCTCCAATGAATCAGGGAGTTCCCGAAATACAAGTTCATCCTTAAGGCGTTCGCAAAGTCCTTTGCGAAAGGCTGCCTGTAAGGCTCCATGGTTCCAATCAGTTTCTGCGGCTAAAGTCCTGAATTCAATAGCATATTGAGCTACCGATCCAACAATCCTGCCTCAGCAGCTGCAGACCGCCCAGGCTTGTCAAAAACAGAAGAAAAAATGGACACAAATAATTCCACATCCTGTAGTAACGGATCATTCTTCTTTAAAAGAGGGGACACCCAGGCTAGAGCCTTACCCTTCAAGAGAGAAATAATAAAGGTGATTTTGGAAGTAGAATTGGAAAAAACTTGAGGATTGTTTCTGAAGTGTAAACGACACTGATTAAGGAATCCACTGCATTCTTCAGGATTACCGTCATATTTATCTGGAAGTGGGATTCGTGGTATATTCTGTCCAACAGTTTAAGGTGGATTAAAGACAGCATTGGTGCTAGTAGCAGTGGCAGCAGGAGTCACCGTCGCTTGAGAAGGAGCGGAGAGGTTATGTAGCAGAGCAGTAATCTGGTCAAGCTTGAAATCCAAAGATTGCAAATGAGCAGAATGATTTCCTAGAAGTTGCCCTTGTAGAGCCACAGCCCTGGATAACTCGTCAGGGTCCATATTATGGCCAGTTTGTACTGTCAGGTTAGGAAATGTCCAGAAGAAGACCCAAATGCTTCCTCTGAGTTTAATCCAGGACGTGACCCCACGACAACCTCCAAAAAACAAAGTACTCACGATATGGAGCAGGGTTAGCCTGTGCCACAGTAATTCATGATATCAGCCAGATAGACTTCTGAATAAGGAACTGGTTTCAGGAAATGTCTTCCACAGTATCAGGAGAGCAGGGATAGTCCACTTATACTCAGACAGAAGAAGGGTAAAACAGGAAACAGTTAATAATGCAGGAGTAGGTCATTTGTTATCAGGCAGTCTGAAGGTTAACACTGTGTAGACAGTCTTTGCAGAGTATGCAACAGGTAATCAGGCAGTTTGAGGGTTAACACTGAGTAGACAGTCTTTGCAGAGTATGCAAAAGGTAATCAGGCAGTTTGAGAGTTAACACTGTGTAGACAGTCTTTGCAGAGTATGCAACAGTTAATCAGGCAGTTTGAGGGTAAACACTGTGTAGTCAAAACGTGCAGAATTAACAACATGTAATCAGGTAGTTTGAAGGTTAACACTGTGTTGTCAGAACTTGCAGAGATAACAACAGGTAAGCTGGTAGTTTGAAGGTTAACACAGATTAATCAGTACTTGTTGAGATTGGCAACAGGATATCAAGCAGTTTGAAGGTTTACACTGAATAATTGTATTTGCAGAGTTTGGAAACAGGTAAACATGCAGATTGAAGGTTTCACAGAAATAACAGTATTTGAATAGTTTGGCAATACACAGAGTAGTCTGAATATGCAGGGTTTGCAGCAGGTAAACAGGAAGTTTGAAAGTTTCACAAAACAAACAGTACTTGCATTGTTTGGAGACAGGTAATCAGGAGGTTGAAGGTTAATCCAGCATAGTAAATCCTTGAAGAGATTGGCAACAGAAAAGCAGCAGTTAGAGAGATTCCTCAGCGAAATCCTATCAGAAGCCAAAAAGTTAACAAACAAACTGGCACTGGAGAAACAGGAAGCCAAGAATAAAAAGCCTGGTTGTGACATCATCAGGAAGGGGTGGCTCAGACACCTGTCAATCAAGCACACAGAGAGGACTGCAGAGCTTCCCAGCAGCTGAGCGTGACACACCATTAATTCAGCATTAAAAACTGAAGAGGTTTCATATGAAAATGAGCAAAGGGAATCGAATCCAATGCTGCAGTCATGAGACCTAAAACTTCCATGCATATAGCTACTGAAGGAAATAATAGAGACTGAAGGTTCCGACAAGCTGAACCCAATAAAAATGATCTCTTGTCTGTTAGAGACAAAGACATTGACACAATCTATCTGGAAACCTAAAAAAGGTGACCCTTGTCTTGAGGAACCAAGGGACTTTTGGTAAAATGATCCTCCAACCATGTCTTTGAAAAAACAGAAGTTGAATCGTATGAGATTCTGCAGAACGAAAAGACTGAGCAAGTACCACGATATCGTCCAAATAAGGAAACACCGAGAACCTTTGAAAAGATTCCTAGAGCTGTCGCTAGGCCAGAAAGGAAACGCAACAAATTGGTAATGCTTGTCTAAAAAAGAGAATCTCAGAAAATGAAAATAATCGGAATGAAAACAGAATATGAAGATATGCATCCTGTAAGTCTATTGTAGGAAAATAATGTCCTCGCTGAACAAAAGGCAGAATAGACCTTAAAAACACCATTCTGAAAAATGGTACTCTTACATGACAATTCAAAAATTTTTCTATATTTGGGACAATGAATAGTTCTGAACAAAACCCCAGACCCCGTTCCTGAAACGGAACTGGTATGAATACCCCGATAACTCCAGGTCTGAAACACACTTCAGGAAAGTCTGAGCCTTTACTGGAATAGCTGGAATATGTGAGAGAGAAAAAGACTTCTCACAGGCGGTCTTACTCTGAATCCTATTCTGTACCCCAATCTAAGAAGGTTGGACCGAATTGAACCAAACAACTTTAGAAAAGTCTTAATCTGCCCCTTACCAGCTAAGCTGGAATAAGGGCTGCACCTTCATGTGAATTTGGGGGCTGTCTTTGATCTCTTAAATGGCTTGAATTCATTCCATTTTGAAGAAAGCTTCCAATTAGAAACATGTTACTTGGGGAAGAATTAGGTTTCCGTTCCTTATTAAGAACAAAAACTAATATAAGCTTAAGATTTACCCTTAGAACTTAATCTTGAAGCAAAAAAACTCCCTTCCCCAGAGTAACAGTTGAAAGTATTGAATCCAACTGTGAACCAAATAATTTATTAACTTGGAAAAATAGAAATCTGGATTTTAGAAATCAAATCAGCATTCCAAGATTGAAGTCACAAAGTTCTTCTAGCTAAAATAGCTAAAGACATAGATTTAACCTCAATTGTGAAAATATCAAAAAATGGCATCACAAATTAAATTATTAGCATGTTGAATCAACTTAACAATGCTAAACAAATCATAATCCCATACTTGTTGCACTAAAGTTTCCAACCAAAAAAGACGAAACAGCTGCAACATTAGCCAAAGAAATTGCAGGCCTAAGAAAATGACCTGAAAATAAAATAATTTTCCTTAGATAAGATACAAGTTTCCCATCTGAAGGATCTTAAAAATAAATACTATTTTCCATAGGATTAGTAGTATGTTTAGCAAGAGTAGAGAGAGCCCCATTAACTTTGGGGATCTTTTCCCAAAACTCAAAACTAACTGCTGGCAAAGGATACAATTTTAAAACCTTAAAGAAGGAATAAAAGAAGTCCCAGGCCTATTCCATTCCCTAGTATTAGGAACTGGGAAAAAACCTCTGAAGTAACCACAGGAGGTTAATAAGCAGAATTTAAATGTTAGCTAGTCTTAAAATCAAGAGGACTAGTCTCCTCAATATCCAATATAATCAACACCTTTTCAACAAAGAACGAATATACTCTATTTAAAAGTAAAAAAGTAGATTTGTTAGTGTCAATATCTGATGAAATATATTCTGAATGAGATAAATCATCAGAGAAGGATAATTCAGTATGTTGTCGGTCATTTGAAAATTCATCAACTAAATGAGAAGTTTAAAAAGACCTTTACATTTTATTAGAAGGCGGGATGGCAGACAAAGCCTTCAGAATAGAATCAGAAAAATATTCTTATAAATTCCTAGGTATATCTTGTACATAAGATGTTAAAAGAATAGCAATAATGTATTAATACTGATTGACATTTTCTCTGCATGTAAAAGTTTATCATCAAAACTTATTACAAACCATAGCTAAAGATGAAAATTCATAACATTAAAATAAATTAACTTAGCTTTGGTAGGACTGATATCAGTCAGCAGGAATCCAACAGTGTTTGCTGATACAGGAACAGTTTTTGAGATATCTTGCAAATGTAAGAGAAAAAACAACATATAAAGCAAAATATCAATTTCTTTCATGTTATTGGCAAGAGTCCATGAGCTAGTGACGTATGGGATATACATTCCTACCAGGAGGGGCAAAGTTTCCCAAACCTCAAAATGCCTATAAATACACCCCTCACCACACCCACAATTCAGTTTTACAAACTTTGCCTCCCATGGAGGTGGTGAAGTAAGTTTGTGCTAGATTTCTACGTTGATATGCGCTTCGCATCAGGCTGAAGCCCGGTTTTCCTCTCAGAGTGCAGTGAATGTCAGAGGGATGTGAAGAGAGTATTGCCTATTTGAATACCATGGTCTTCCTCTAGGGGATCTATTTCATAGGTTCTCTGTTATCGGTCGTAGAGATTTCTTCTCCTACCTCCCTTTTCAGATATTGAATCGTTATGTAAGGATACCAACATTCAAAATGGTGACTATAAGGACTATTCTGCCTTTTGTTCAGCAAGGGCATTATATGTCTACAATAGACTTACAGGATGCATATCTTCATATTCCAATCCATCCAGATCACTATCAGTTTCTAAGATTCTCTTTTCTAGACAAGCATTACCAGTTTGTTGCTCTTCCGTTTGGGCTAGCAACAGCTCCAAGGATCTTTTCAAAGGTTCTCGGTGCCCTTCTCTCTGTAATCAGAGAACAGGTTATTGCGGCATTTCCTTATTTGGACGATATCTTGGTACTTGCTCAGTCTTTACATTCTGCATAATCTCATACGAATCAACTTGTGTTGTTTCTTCAAAGACATGGTTGGAGGATCAATTTACCAAAGAGTTCCTTGATTCCTCAGACAAGGGTAACCTTTTTGAGTTTCCAAATAGATTCAGTGTCCATGACTTTGTCTCTAACAGAAAAGAGATGTCTGAAATTGGTTTCAGCTTGTCGAAACCTTCAGTCTCAATCATTCCCTTCGGTAGCTTTGTGCATGGAAATTCTAGGTCTCATGACTGCTACATCGGACGCGATCCCTTTTGCTCGTTTTCACATGAGACCTCTCCAGCTTTGTATGCTGAACCAATGGTGCAGAGATTATACAAAGATATCACAATTAATATCCTTAAATCCCAATGTTCAATCTTCTCTGACTTGGTGGTTGGATCACCATTGTTTAGTTCAAGGGGCCTCTTTTGTTCATCCAACCTGGACTGTGATCTCAACAGATGAGAGTCTTTCAGGTTGGGGAGCTGTATGGGGATCTCTGACAGCGCAGGGAGTTTGGGAATCTCAGGAGGCGAGATTACCAATCAACATTTTGGAACTCCGTGCGATTTTCAGAGCTCTTCAGTTCTGGCCTCTTCTGAAGAGAGAATCGTTTATTTGTTTTCAGACAGACAATGTCACAACCGTGGCATATGTCAATCATCAAGGTGGGACTCTCAGTCCTCAGGCTATGAAAGAAGTATCTCGGATACTTGTATGGGCGGAATCCAGCTCCTGTCTAATTTCTGCGGTTCACATCCCAGGTATAGACAATTGGGAAGCGGATTATCTCAGTCGCCAGACGTTACATCCGGGCGAATGGTCTCTTCACCCAGAGGTATTTCTTCAGATTGTTCAAATCTGGGGACTTCCAGAAATTGATCTGATGGCCTCTCATCTAAACAAGAAACTTCCCAGGTATCTGTCCAGATCCAAGGATCCTCAGGCGGAAGCGGTGGACGCGTTGTCACTTCCTTGGAATTATCAACCTGCTTACATCTTTCCGCCTCTAGTTCTTCTTCCAAAAGTGATTTCCAAAATCCTAATGGAGCGTTCGTTTGTACTGCTGGTGGCTCCAGCATGGCCACACAGGTTTTGCTATGCGGATCTCGTTCGGATGGCCAGTTGCCAACCTTGGACACTTCCGTTAAGGCCAGACCATCTATCTCAAGGCCCATTTTTCCATCAGGATCTCAAATCATTAAATTTGAAGGTATGGAGATTGAACGCTTAATACTTAGTCATAGAGGTTTCTCTGACTCGGTGATTAATACTATGTTACAGGCTCGTAAATCTGTGTCTAGAAAGATTTATTACCGAGTTTGGAAGACTTACATTTCTTGGTGTTCTTCTCATAAATTCTCTTGGCATTACTTTAGAATTCCTAGAATTTTACAGTTTCTTCAGGATGGTTTGGATAAGGGTTTGTCTGCAAGTTCCTTGAAAGGACAAATCTCTGCTCTTTCTGTTCTTTTTCACAGAAAGATTGCTAATCATCCTGATATTCATTGTTTTGTACAGGCTTTGGTTCGTATTAAGCCTGTCATTAAGTCAATCTCTCCTCCTTGGATTCTTAATTTGGTTCTGAGGGCTTTACAGGCTCCTCCGTTTGAACCTATGCATTCTCTGGATATTAAATTACTTTCCTGGAAGGTTTTGTTCCTTTTGGCCATCTCTTCTGCTAGAAGAGTTTCTGAGTTATCTGCTCTTTCTTGTGAATCTCCTTTTCTGATTTTTCATCAGGATAAGGCGGTGTTGCGGACTTCATTAAATTTTTTACCTAAAGTTGTGAATTCTAACAACATTAGTAGAGAAATTGTTGTCCCTTCATTGTGTCCTAATCCTAAGAATTCTCTGGAGAGATCTTTACATTCTTTGGATGTAGTAAGAGCTTTGAAATATTATGTTGAAGCTACTAAAGATTTCAGAAAGACTTCTAGTCTATTTGTTATCTTTTCTGGTTCTAGGAAAGGTCAGAAGGCTTCTGACATTTCTTTGGCATCTTGGTTAAAGTCTTTGATTTATCATGCTTATGTGGAGTTGGGTAAATCTCCGCCTCAAAGGATTACGGCTCATTCTACTAGGTCAGTTTCTACTTCCTGGGCTTTTAGGAATGAAGCTTCTGTTGATCAGATTTGCAAAGCAGCAACTTGGTCTTCTTTGCATACTTTTACTAAATTCTACCATTTTGATGTTTTTTCTTCTTCTGAAGCAGTTTTTGGTAGAAAAGTACTTCAGGCAGGTGTTTCAGTTTGATTCTTCTGCTTATAATTTCAGTTTTTTTCATTATAAGATTAAAACTTTTTGATTTGGGTTGTGGATTATTTTTTCAGCGGAATTGGCTGTCTTTATTTTATCCCTCCCTCTCTAGTGACTCTTGCGTGGAAGTTCCACATCTTGGGTATCTGCTATCCCATACGTCACTAGCTCATGGACTCTTGCCAATTACATGAAAGAAAAAATAATTTATGTAAGAACTTACCTGATAAATTCATTTCTTTCATATTGGCAAGAGTCCATGAGGCCCACCCTTTTTTGGTGGTTATGATTTTTTTGTATAAAGCACAATTTTTCCAATTCCTTATTTGATGCTTTCGCTCCTTTCTTATCACCCCACTTCTTGGCTATTCGCTAAACTGAATTGTCGTTGTGGTGAGGGGTGTATTTATAGGCATTTTGAGGTTTGGGAAACTTTGCCCCTCCTGGTAGGAATGTATATCCCATACGTCACTAGCTCATGGACTCTTGCCAATATGAAAGAAATGAATTTATCAGGTAAGTTCTTACATAAATTATGTTTTCCTTATATGACAGTTTCAGGAATGGGAAAAAAATGCAAACAAAATAAGCCTCTGGAAACCAGAAGCAAAATGAAATAAAGACTTAAATGTCAGAAATCTGGCGCCAAGTATGACGCCCACAACTGACAAAATATTTTTGGCACCAAGAAAGTCTGCAACAAACACGAGCGTCATAGATGACGCAACTCCGTGAAAATTCTCGGCGCCCACTAAGACGCCGGAAATGACAAAATTACGTCAACAAACGTAATCCTTGTGCCAAAAAAGTCTTGCGCCAAGGATGACGCAATAAATTATAGTATTTTGCACTCCCGCGAGCCTAACAGCCTGCAATTTAAAAAAGAGTCAATTTGAAAATTTCAGGTAAGAATTTTTTTTTTTTTCTTTTTCATATGCATTTCCCTAAATGAAACTGACAGTCTGCAAAAAGTAAATATACTGATTAACCTGAATCATGGCAAATATAAGTACAAAACATATATTTAGAACTTTACATATAAAGTGCCAAACCATAGCTGAGAGTGTCATAAATAAAAGATAAGACTTACTTACCAAAAGACACTCATCTACATAAAGTAGATAGCCAAACCAGTACTGAAACGAGAATCAGCAGAGGTAATGGTATATGAGAGTATATCGTCGATCTGAAAAGGGAGGTAGGAGATGAATCTCTACGACCGATAACAGAGAAGCTATGAAATAGATTCCCGATAGGATGATCATTGTATTCAAAAGGTAATACTCCCTTCACATCTCTCGGACATTCACTGCACTCTGAGAGGAACCGGGCTTCAGCCTGCTGCGAAGCGCATATCAACATAGAAATCTAGCACAAACTTACTTCACCACCTCCATAGGAGGCAAAGTTTGTAAAACTGAATTGTGGGGGTGTATTTATAGGCATTTTGAGGTTTGGGAAACTTTGCCCCTCCTGGTAGGAATGTATATCCCATACGTCACTAGCTCATGGACTCTTGCCAATTACATGAAAGAAAAGTCACTTGAGAATCCTGTGATACCTCTGTATGTGTATTTTATTTTAACGAGTTTACTATTGTATTCCAGTTCAAACAGCAGTGCTTCCAATGGGCTGGAATGTCTTGGAAAACACAGAGAAAAAAAACACCTAAGCTGCCATACAATCGTGAGAATATTGATGGATTGAAATCCAGGCAAAATGTAGAATTTACCTTATTCTAGCTACCTGACAGTGGAGTTTACTCTTTTAGAAATGTTTTTTTTCTTTAGTACTGTTACGCAGAATTAATAATTTGTAACTTTAGTCTCTCAATTACTTAAAAGGACATTCCAGTCAAAATGTAAATGCACATAAATGAATTACATCTTTAAATAGAAACATATTTGCATTATGCATGAACTGGCAAACAATCCTCTAGTAAAATTTATAACTATGTTAATGTTAACATTTTTCTCTGCACGTGCCTGTAGAGCATAACTAGATATTCTCAGTGCACCCGAATTTTAAATACTGCAGTTACTCAGAGCGCCAGTGGGGCTTGTATCATGTCAGAAATTAACAAATTGAGTCATTATACGATAATGAAAGCACCTTACGCTGTCTGAGCAAATGCTCTTCATGGTGCATACTTAAATACTCTTTTGAAACAGCTATAGCTTTCATTAGAAACATTTTTGCTAATACATTTGTTACAAAAATGCTTCTATTCAAAACTGGAATACATTCATGTGAATTTCGACTTTGGCTGGAATATCCCTTTAAAGAGACGTTGAATACGTTGAGATTGTAATGTAAAAATGTATAATTAAGCGTAGTAAAACAACTTTGGTTCTTTGTTTACTTTTATACTTTCTGGCCCCTTTTTCATGGAATTTAGCTATGAAAATACTGTATTGGGGGGGTTCTGCAATTCTCAGAATGGAAAGTGCATACTTCAGACTTCACAAGTATAATTCTGCTGCATGTCTATACTTAATTGGCCTCAGCAGAGATAAGATAAGGAACTTCAAAACAGTGTATATTTTGTTAACAAAATGAATGTGGCTAGTTGCGTTCACTCAACTAACAAGCCCAAATACACTCCTCCAAATAAAGCAAATTGTGAGTAAAGTTTGGCTATAGAAAAACAGTTGCAGCAAACAAGGTGTTTTTGTTTTGAAAATGTTTACCTTTGGTTAATGTTATATAAAAAGATAACAGAAAGGTGTTATTGTCCCATTTATAAATTGCTTTCAAATCAAGTATTCCTGCCCTGCCATGTGTAAGAAAAACTTTAATCTTTTGTTGATGAAAATTTAATGAGCAAAAACAAGAGAATGTCTGCTATAAATCAGTAAGCAGGACATTGACATATAAATTGCTCATTTCTAAGAAATATAAAAAAAAGCTGTCAGAATATTACAGTTGGCATGTAAAAAACAAAAATCAATATTTTAATGCACACACCACTTTATACAGCAAACTTCTGCATATAATTTGTAATACATTTAGGTAATCTGTGAAACTTCCATATAGTCAGAAGCAGTTTCTATCTCTCTACTTCAACAGCTGCAATAAAGATGCTTCTGGCTATGCATGCAAGTTTAGGAAAAACAAGTGATCTATCCTTTGATTAAATAAATTTTCTTTACGGTTATGAATTAGTAGTAGACCTACTCAACAGAGGGCCCTGGTGCAAAAATGTTTATATGTTTGTATGTATATAAATAAATTTCTTCTTCAATCAGGGACTGCACTCGCTTGGTTTAGGTAAAAGAATAATTATTTATTACGTGGAAATGTTTCGGGGTTCGCAGACCCTTTCCTCAGACCAAACAATGTGCAAGTGAAAATATTGACTTTTAAACATATTAAGCCCCTCCCATCAAACAGTTCACAAAATTGCACCAAAAAGTGTTACCATGGCAACCAAATAGTTGCCTGGATACAGACATATGCAGAAAACATAAACATATACAATATAGAGTGCATCATCACAACCAAAATTATGTTACAATTAAAAACATAATTTATGTAAGAATTTACCTGATAATTTAATTTCTTTCATATTGGCAAGAGTCCATGAGCTAGTGACGTATGGGATATACAATCCTACCAGGAGGGGTAAAGTTTCCCAAACCTTAAAATGTCTATAAATACACCCCTCACCACACCCACAATTCAGTTTAACGAATAGCCAAGAAGTGGGGTGATAAAGAAAGGAGGAGTAAAAAGCATCAACAAAGGAATTTGAAAATAACTGTGTTTTATACAAAAAAATCATAACCACCATAAAAAAAGGGTGGGCCTCATGGACTCTTGCCAATATGAAAGAAATGAATTTATCAGGTAAATTCTTACATAAATTATGTTTTCTTTCATGTAATTGGCAAGAGTCCATGAGCTAGTGACGTATGGGATATCAATACCCAAGATGTGGAACTCCACGCAAGAGTCACTAGAGTGGGAGGGATAAAAATAAACAACAGCCATTTCTCGCTGAAAAAATAATCCACAACCCAAAATATAAGTTTATTCTCATAATGAAAAGAAAAACTTAAAACATCAGCAGAAGACTCAAACTGAAACAGCTGCCTGAAGAACTTTTCTACCAAAAACTGCTTCTGAAGAAGCAAATACATCAAAATGGTAGAATTTAGTAAATGTATGCAAAGAAGACCAAGTAGCTGCTTTGCAAATCTGATCAACTGAAGCTTCATTCTTAAAAGCCCACAAAGTGAAGACTGATCTAGTAGAATGAGCTGTAATTCTCTGAGGTGGAGCCTGACCCGACTCCAAATAAGCTTGATGAATCAAAAACTTTAACCAAGAAGCCAAGGAAATAGCAGAGGCCTTCTGACCTTTCCTAGGACCAGAAAATATAACAAATAGACTAGAAGTCTTCCTGAAATTTTTAGTAGCTTCAACATAATATTTCAAAGCTCTCACCACATCCAAAGAATGTAAGGATCTTTCCAAAGAATTCTTAGGATTAGGACACAAGGAAGGGACAGCAATTTCTCTACTAATGTTGTTAGAATTCACAACTTTAGGCAAACATTTAAATGAAGTCCGCAAAAACTGCCTTATCCTGATGAAAAATCAGAAAAGGAGATTCAAAAGAAAGAGCAGATAGCTCAGAAACTCTTCTAGCAGAAGAGATGGCCAAAAGGAACAACACTTTCCAAGAAAGTAGTTTAATGTCCAAAGAATGCATAGGCTCAAACGGAGGGGCCTGTAACGCTTTCAAAAACAAATTAAGACTCCAAGGAGGAGAAATTGTTTTAATGACGGGCTTAATATGAACTAAAGCCTGTACAAAACAGTGAATAATCAGGAAGTTTAGCAATCTTTCTGTGAAATAAAACAGAAAGGGCAGAGATTTGTCCCTTCAAGGAACTTGCAGACAAACACTTATCCCAGGGGTCAGCAACCTTCGGCTCCCAGATGTTTTGGAACTACATTTCCCATGATGCTCAGACACTCTTTAGGCTGTCTGAGCATCATGGGAAATGTAGTTCCAAAACATCTGGGAGCCGAAGGTTGCTGACCCATGACTTATCCAAACCATCCGGAAGAAACTGTAGAATTCTAGGAATTCTAATAGAATGCCAAGAGAATTTATGAGAAGAACACCAGGAAATGTAGGTCTTCCAAACTCAATAATAAATCTTTCTAGAGACAGATTTACGAGCTTGCAACATAGTATTAATCACTGAGTCAGAGAAACCTCTATGACTTAGTACTAAGCGTTCAATTTCCATACCATCAAATTTAATGATTTGAGATCCTGATGGAAAAACGGACCTTGAGACAAAAGGTCCGGCCTTAACGGAAGTGGCCAAGGTTGGCAATTGGACATCCGAACAAGATCCACATACCAAAACCTGTGTGGCCATGCTGGAGCCACCAGCAACACAAACAATTGTTCCATGATGATTTTGGATATCACTCTTGGAAGAAGAACTAGAGGCGGGAAAATGTAAGCAGGATGATAACACCAAGGAAGTGTCAGCGCATCCACTGCTTCCGCCCGAACATCCCTGGACCTGGACAGGTATCTGGGAAGTTTCTTGTTTAGATGAGAGGCCATGAGATCTATCTCTGGAAGACCCCACATATGAACAATCTGAGAAAACACATCTGGATGGAGTGACCACTCTCCTGGATGTAAAGTCTGACGGCTGAGATAATCCGCCTCCCAATTGTCTACACCTGGGATATGCACCGCAGAGATTAGACAGGAGCTGGATTCCGCCCAAGCAAGTATGCGAGATACTTCTTTCATTGCTTGGGGACTGTGAGTCCCACCCTGATGATTGACATATGCCACAGTTGTGACATTGTCTGTCTGAAAGCAAATTAACCGTTCTCTCTTCAACAGAGGCCAAAACTGAAGAGCTCTGAGAATTGCACGGAGTTCTAAAATATTGATTGGTAATCTCGCCTCTTGAGATTTCCAAATTCCTTGTGCTGTCAGAGATCCCCAAACAGCTCCCCAACCTGAAAGACTTGCGTCTGTAGTGATCACAGTCCAGGTTGGCCGAACAAAGGAAGCCCCTTGAACAAAACGCTGGCGATTTAACCACCACGTCAGAGAGTGTCGAACATTGGGATTTAAGGATATTAACTGTGATATCTTTGTATAATCCCTGCACCATTGATTAAGCATACAAAGCTGGAGAGGTCTCATGTGAAAATGAGCAAAAGGAATCGCGTCCGATGCTGCAGTCATGAGGCCTAAAACTTCCATGCACATAGCCACTGAAGGGAATGACTGAGACTGAAGGTGCCGACAGGCTGCAACCAATTTCAAACGTCTCTTGTCTGTTAGAGACAGAGTCATGGACACTGAATCTATCTGGAAACCTAAAAAGGTGACCCTTGTCTGAGGAATCAAGAAACTTTTTGGTAAATTGATCCTCCAACCATGTTTTTGAAGAAACAACACTAGTTGATTTGTGTGAGATTCTGCAGAACGTAAAGACTGAGCTAGTACCAAGATATCGTCCAAATAAGAAAACACCACAATACCCTGCTCTCTGATTACATAGAGTAGGGCACCTAGAACCTTTGAAAAGATTCTTGGAGCTGTTGCTAGGCCAAATGGAAGAGTAACAAATTGGTAATGCTTGTCTAGAAAAGAGAATCTCAGGAACTGATAATGTTCTGGATGAATCGGAATATGAAGGTATGCATCCTGCAAGTCTATTGTAGACATATAATGTCCTTGCTGAATAAAAGGCAGAATAGTCCTTATAGTCACAATCTTGAAAGTTGGTACTCTTACATATCAATTCAAAATTTTCAGATCCAGAACTGGTCTGAATGAATTTTCCTTCTTTGGGACAATGAATAGATTTGAATAAAACCCCAGACCTTGTTCCTGAAAAGGAACCGGCATGATTACCCCTGAAGACTCCAGGTCTGAAACACACTTCAGGAAAGCCTGAGCTTTTACTGGATTTCCTGGGATACGTGAGAGAAAAAAATCTTCTCACAGGAGGTCTTACTCTGAATCCTATTCGATACCCTTGAGAGACAATGCTCTGAATCCATTGATTTTGGACAGAATTTATCCAAAAAATCATTGAAAAACTTTAATCTGCCCCCTACCAGCTGAGCTGGAATGAGGGCCGCACCTTCATGCGGAATTCGGGGCTGACTTTGTTTTTTTAAAAGGCTTGGATTTATTCCAATTTGAGGAAGGCTTCCAATTGGAAACAGATTCCTTGGGGGAAGGATTTGATTTTTGTTCCTTATTTTGACGAAAGGAACAAAAACGGTTATAAGCCTTAGATTTACCCTTAGGTTTTTTTATCCTGAGGCAGAAAAACCCCTTTTCCTCCAGTAACAGGAGAATAGAATCCAACTGAGAACCAAATAAATTATTACCTTGGAAAGAAAGAGATAATAATCTAGACTTAGATGTCATATCAGCATTCCAAGATTTAAGCCACAAAGCTCTTCTAGCTAAAATAGCTAAAGGCATGGATCTAACATCAATTTTGATAATATCAAAAATGGCATCACAAATAAAATGATTAGCATGTTGCAGTAAACGAACAATGCTAGATATGTCAGAATCCAATTCTTGTTGCGCTAAATTCTCCAACCAAAAAGTTGATGCAGCCGCAACATCAGCCAAAGAAATTGCAGGCCTGAGAAGATGACTTGAATATAAATATGCTTTCCTTAGATATGATTCAAGTTTCCTATCTAAAGGATCTTTAAAAGAAGTACTGTCTTCCATAGGAATAGTGGTACGTTTAGCAAGAGTAGAAATAGCCCCATCAACTTTGGGGATCTTTTCCCAAAACTCTATAGAAATTGCTGGTAAAGGATACAATTTTTTAAACCTTGAAGAAGGAATACCTGGCTTATTCCATTCCTTAGAAATCATATCAGAAATAGCATCAGGAATAGGAAAAACCTCTGGAGTAACCACGGGAGGTTTAAAAACAGCATTTAAACGCTTACTAGTCTTAATGTTAAGAAGACTAGCTTCCTCAATATCCAAAGTAATTAACACTTATTTTAACAAAGAACGAATATACTCTATTTTAAACAAATAAGTAGATTTGTCAGTGTCAATATCTGAGGAGGGATCTTTTGAATCCGATAGATCCTCATCAGAGGAGGATAAATCATTATGTTGTCGGTCATTTGAAATTTCATCAACTTTATGAGAAGTTTTAAAAGACCTTTTACGTTTATTAGAAGGCGGAAATGCAGACAAAGCCTTCTGAATACAATCACTAACAAATTCTTTAAAATTCATAGGTATATCATGTACATTAGAAGTTGAAGGAACTGCAGCTGGCAATGTACTATTACTGATGGATACATTCTCTGCATGTAAAAGTTTATCATGACAACTAATACAAATGACATTAGGAGATATAATCTCCACAATTTTACAACATATGCACTTAGCATTGATAGAACCAATGTCAGGCAGCAAAGTTCCAACAGATACTTCTGAGGCAGGATCAGATTGAGACATCTTGCAAAATGTAAAAGAAAAAACAAGATATAAAGCAAAATTATCAATTTCCTTATATGACAGTTTCAGGAATGGGAAAAAATGCAAACAGCATAGCCCTCTGACATAGAGAAAGGCAAGAGGCAAACAGCAATGGGGTATAAAACTAATGAAAAATTTGGGGCCAAGTCTGACGCACAACGTAAGAGAAAAAATTTTTGGCGCCAACAATATCCGGAAATGACACACTTGCATCGCTAATGACGCAACCGTGTGTAAGACTTCCGCGTCAACTACGACGCCGGAAGTGACGAACTTGCGTTAACGGACGTACTTTTCACGCCAAAATCTCGCGCCAAGAATGACAGAATAAAGTCTAGCATTTGTCGAAACCAGTACTGAAACAGTTATCAGTAGAGGTAATGGTATATGAGAGTATATCGTCGATCTGAAAAGGGAGGTAGGAGATGAATCTCTACAGCCGATAACAGAGAACCTATGAAATAGACCCCCGTTAGGAAAATCATTGCATTCAATAGGTGATACTCCCTTCACATCCCTCTGACATTCGCTGTACTCTGAGAGGAATCAGGCTTCAAAATGCTGAGAAGCGCATGTCAACGTAGAAATCTTAGCACAAACTTACTTCACCACCTCCATAGGAGGCAAAGTTTGTAAAACTGAATTGTCGGTGTGTTGAGGGGTGTATTTATAGGCATTTTGAGGTTTGGGAAACTTTGCCCGTCCTGGTAGGATTGTATATCCCATACGTCACTAGCTCATGGACTTGTGCCAATTACATGAAAGAAATCCAGTGTGTGCAGTATAGTGTATCTACATATCATTCAACTATATTTGATGTCAGGTATATCATTCTATTGGACCCTAAATAGATCATAGCTAAAGAGAAATTTCACTTCACATGACTGTACAGTATTCAAGTGTGTAAAGGTGTACAATATCATAGCAATATCAGATACAGTATATCCAGTAATTGTGCTTACATTTCAAAGTAGGAGCTAAAACCCATTGATCCGCTGATGAACAGCCTCACTTGCTTGTGTAGTAACTGATCGGGCGCAATTTTTACAGAGCCAGCGTGTGCGTGGCTATTGTTGAATTCTAAGCGTATGGCTAATTAGCATATAGCTATGACGTGCGCTGCATACTTGGAGCGCCAGACTAACTGTTTATACACTGAATCCACGGGATCAGATGTTTAAGGCTCTATTAAGGCGCTCCTAAATGTGTGATAAATATATAAAGAAATATATAAAAAAGTAGGGGGCTATTCAATGTTATATAATACACTGACAATGCGCCAAACTGTTAGTTACAATGGGTTCCTAAGCCTGCTGTTGTTACCCTAATGGTACAGAATAATACTGTGGCCATACCCTATTATATTGAAAGCTAACAATCTTAATTGTATAAGGAATAGTGACTGACAATAAGAGTTATGGCAAGTGACTACTATATGTGTATCAATCCAGTGTACATATGTGTATGTTGCTCTATGGACTCTATATCCTTCAACATTTTTATAATCACATATGTACATATATGTGTGTAAGTTATTATAAACTAACGGTTTAGGGAAAATGTATAAAAACTTCTTTCAGCATCTTGGTACTAGGTATCTTACATGCATGCCTAGAAGTTATATTCTGTTATCATATGTACAATTATCTGAGATATAATAAATCAAGGGTGTATACAAAAATTATTTCAGCAGCTTAGTATCATACGTATATCAAGCTGCTTTCATGTATAGTACCTGTATAGTATAAATAATATAAATAGTATTCCAATGGTTAGCCATGTGTCAACCTAGCTGGAGGGCTTTCTAATATATGATTAGACCTCATCATAGACATAATAGGTTTGTCTATTAACAAACAACAATCCTGGGTTACAACAACCATCATGTTATAAAAGCAGACCTTGTGTCAGAGTATAAATAACTCTTCCAGTGTGACCTAAAAGATTTTTATATATATCATTGGTCTACTGTTCACAAATGGTAATCAAGGTCATAGATGCAATCTAATATAATTCCAGTCGTGAGCACAATACAAGTATCAGAGTCAGATGTATTTCATGGTCTCATAGCTGAACTAGCAGCGGTTCAAAGTGAGTAAAGGTTACTAAGTCAACAATATACCTGTATCATATCTTGGGTGGTACCCATAATATAGTCATCAATGTTGTTGTGGTGGGAATCACACCAATCACAATTATCGTAGGCCAAACCAAGATCAGGTAAGAATTACTGGGTCAGACCTAGCGTGAAGCCCATTATGACATAGATTAATTAAGATAAATCGCAAGTCAGTGACTTTGTGTCTTGCATGTAAGAAGTGTCTCGCTACTGGTTGGTCCGATATTCCTTTTTCCAGTGCACTCTGTATTGCAGACCTGTGATTAGCCATTTCTAAGCGGGCATTGTTAATTGTTTTCCTGACATAGAACTGCCCACAGCAGCAACTGAGTAGATAAATCACATGACTCATGGTGCATGTGATAAATTGTTTTATTGTAAATTTTCTGGTCGTGTGTGGATGACGGAATGTTTTGCATAGAATCATCCCATTGTAGGTTGTACAACCTATACATCTGAAGCAGCCAGTTTTGTTCATCTTTAGCCATTATTGCTTTTGATAGCAATGCTGGGGGTCTGAGCATCAACCTATCTCTCAGATTTTTCCCACGTTTATAGCCCATGATTGGTGGATCCAGGATCTCCCATCTGCCTCTAATGTTATCAGCTAATTCCTTTTTTCCGGTGTTCTATGTGGTAGTGAAGACCATCCTTCTCCTGTTATCCTCTTTGGGCCTGGTTTCCACCTCATTAGGCTTTGATGTGATCTCCTGTACAACCTCTTTGATTATGCTGTTCCTGTACCCATGTTGGAAAAACTTATTGGCCATCATCTCTAACTGCTGTTCCCGGTTTGTTGTTTCAGTGTTGTTTCTCATAACTCTTATCATTTAAGAATTAATAATTGCCTTGCGTGTATGTGGTGGGTGGTTGCTGGTGGCTTCAAGTAAGGAGTTTCTGTCTGTTAGATTGGCATAAAGGGTGGCATATAGTTTACCTTGTTTTTTGTAGATTCTTAAGTCAAGGAAGTCGATGTATTCACGATCATGTTTTAGTTCAAACTTTATCGGAGACTTCCTTGTTATTTAATTGGTCAACCCATAGGATCAGTGATTCTTCATGTCCTTGCCAGATGAAAAATACATCATCAATGTATCTTTTGTAGCACTTGATGTGTTCATGGTTATATGCATCCATTGTACCTTTCTCATATTGTTCCATTAACAGGTTAGCATTAGCCGGGATCATGTTTGACCCCATGGCTGTCCCCATTAGCTGCTGGTAGAAGTTCTTTTCAAAACGGAAGTAGTTCAGTTTCAAGCACTTCTCTAGAAGTCTCAGAATGAAAGCGATGGGTGGTCCCACATATGGGTAGTGGGTCAGTGCTGACTCTATTGCACCTAGACCATCGGTATGCTGGATAACAGTGTAAAGGCTCCTTACATCCATTGTTACCAGTATGTCATCATTGTTGACTTCTTCCAATAACTTCAATAATGTAATTAGATCACTAGAATCTCTGATGTAGGAGTCCATCCATTTAACCAATGGTTGTAGCAAGGCATCAGTGAATTGGGCCAGTGGTTGGAGCAAGGAGCCTCTTGCTGACACAATCGGTCTGCCAGGTGGATTCTGTTGATCTTTGTGTATCTTGGGCAGAGTATAGATGATACAATGGATCGGGTGTACCGTGGTTAAAAAGTGGTATTCATCCTTGTCTATCCAATTGTTGTTAACTGCCTCCTCCAGCATGCCATCGATCTCTTTTTTTTAAATCTTTAGTTTGGTCCCATGTCGGCTTTTTGTACGTCAATTGTCACTCAGCTGTCTCAGGATCTCATCCCTCTATTGCTCGTCTTCCATTACTACAATGGTCCCACCCATGTCGGCGGGCCGTATCATAATATTTGAGTCTGTGGCTAGTGATTTGAGTGCTTGTCTTTCACTTTTGGAGAGATTTGGTCTGTGTCCATCCGTTGTAATTTTGTCAGTCATTAGAGATCAACCTAGTATAAATTTTAATACTTAAACCACTATTTGTTGGTTCAAATCTGCTTTTAGGTTTAAATCTTTTCAACTCCCCTTCTGTTGTGGTATCCCTGAAGTGTTCTTTGAGTTTGAGATTTCTCTGGAATTTATGTATATCCAAGAAAATATCAAAGTTATCACTTTTGAAAGTTGGAATAAAAGTGAGGCCTTTGTTGAGTAGGCTGATCTCAGCTTTGTCCAGTGTCCTGTTGCTAATATTAATAACAATATCAGGGTTTACTATCTCGGTGGTAGGGGTGGTCTTCCTCCCGCAGTAGTTACCCCTCCTCAGGTGCGACCTTGGCCTTGTGTGTTCCCTGATCTGGTGGTTAACCCTAAAAAAGAAGCATTAGGTGTTGCAAGTCCTTGGTCCTGACGTTGTTGTTGGGGATATCCGCCCTCCATGTCTGATACAGAGCTGCTCTCCACAGTATTAAGGAACCTGGATCTATAATTGCGCTGTCTTCTTGATCTCTGTGGTCCTCTTTGCGTGCTACCATGGAGCCAGGAATATCTTCTTTTATCCTTGTAATCATTGTCAACAGTGATGATCTTTTGGTTTTTAAAAGCTATTAGTTCCCTCTTATAATCGTTTACTTGTTTGGTGATCTTGTCCAACCATGTGTCACTACAGTCATCCCTTAGTACTTGCATCTTATTAATATTAATTTTTTTTAGTTCATCTCTCACAGTGATTAGAATATTTGTACATTCCTCAATTACCAGTAGTATTAAATCCATAGAACATTTGTTGAGGATCTGGCACCATTTCAAACAGAAATTTTTATTGTGTCTTTCAATCGTGGGTTGGTTCTTGATCCTAAATCCCCATGGTATCTTATTCTTTTTATAGTATTTGGAGAGATAGACAATGTGTAATTCTAAGTCTGTTTCTCTTTTCCTCAGTCTCATCAGTGTTATAGATTGTCTGCGGTGTTTCAGTGTCGTCAGTTTCAATTACATCTGAGTCCACTAGTATCCTTAGAGCGTCCTCAGAGGTATAGGCAAAAGCCTTAGTAGTAGTTTCATCATCCAAAGTCTCAGATTCCAATAGAACATTTGTATCTGCACTCATCTGAATTGTGAGTGCAGATACACATATTATATATATATATATATATATATATATATATATATATATATATTGGAGTAGCCATGTCAGTCCAGAGATTTAGATATCAAATTAACAAGAGTATTGTATTGAGCAATGATACTTTTTTATTGGACTAATTATACATTTATAAGTTGACAAGCTTTCGGAAGAATAACTTCCTTTCTCAAGTCTGAAGCAATACTGACCAATTCAATAGAATTCCATTCACTCCATTGCTTTCACTCCCCCTAGTCCCAATTAATAGCAGTTCCCAAGTGTAAGCCAATCAGAGCATGGGGTTGTGTAAACGTTTTGCACAGCCCCTGCCAAGTACTGTCCCCAAGAAAATTAGAGATTGCATGGCCAGGCAGTGAAGCAGCAGCAGAGCTGGTGAATTCAGTAACAATTGGCCCTAATGCAGTTGAGTCTCGTTAGAAAAAAAAAAAAACGATTAACTTTTTACCACAGAGGGTAATTGCCACCCTGGCTCAGTCCACCCCAGATGATAATTATTAATATATATGACAATCACTTAACATCTGTAAGAACATGAGTAGTGGTCTCCATCTTTCAAATGAGAGGTCCTTGTAATATAGTTTTATGCTTATACATGGATTTTAGGGTCACTTTTAGTTGTCAAATGCACCCTAAAAGACCTCTATGACAAAGACTTGGTAGTTACAAAAACATGACATCCTCACTTGAATGATGTTAATCCTTTCATATGAGTTGTAATTTGGGTTGTATGAGGTCTATAGCCTATAGGGGCTCCTTTGAAACCACTAACACCCCACACAGTAATTATATTAGGTAGATGATTGACATTTTTAGGGCAATTACCTGATAATAACGTAGGCATTATTAAAAATAGGGGGTTCTCTCTTTCCACAATGAGGTGTCATGCCCTCGGTGTGGCTTTTTTGGGGAAGACACCAAACAGCTGCTAATCAATGAGGGATATGACTCATTCAAAATTGGGAAATATACGGTCGTGTTCCCTTTAATTAAATCAGAGGGGTAGACAGTATTCCTTATCCTCCATAGGGGGAAAAAATCTTCCCTTTACAGTAGTACAAATTTTTTTTTTTTTTTAATAATCCTCATTTGAAAGGAGGTTTCTACTTTTTAAATGATGGAGCTATTTGTCCCTCTAGGTCATATAGGCAATGATAAGAGGCCTGTGATGGTGGAGGACCCAGTGACTGGTCATCAAGATAAGAATCCCCTAAACTGCCTCTGAAGAGGGGCACCTAAGAGGATGTCACGATGCCGTTCTGGATTCCTTATAGAAAGCAAAAAATGGTGCACTGACATCTTTTGCATTTACACATAAATCTTAAAGGGACACAGTCTGTTTCATTGTTGTAATAAAAAAACAAAAACACTAAGCAGCACTAAATCACTAAATCACTGTTATATGTAGTATACCCTATTTTAAAAGTTTTTAACTTTTTTTTTTTTTTTTAAACATTTGGGGTCAGAAGACTGCTTCTGAGGTCAGAAATCTTCCTCTTCCAAGCAGGAACAGTTCAAGCCTACTTGGAAATCCAACCAGTCTTGGAACAAGGGGAAGCAGTCTAAGAAGCCCGCAGCTGATTCTAAGTCAGCATGAAGGCTCTGCCCCCGGTCCGGGATCGGATCAAGTGGGGGCAGACTTTCCCTGTTTTGTCAAGTCTGGATACGAGATGTCCCAGATCCTTGGGCTGTGGACATAGTGTCTCAGGGTTACAAAATAGAATTCAAATCCTTTCTTCCCAAGGGCAGGTTCCATCTGTCAAGACTATCTGTAGTGCAACAAAGTGATTCCAGCCTCCAATTTGGCAAAAAAGACCTTTATTTCTTTACATGGGGTCCAGAGAAAAAATACAAAATTTCAGGCCTGTGATAGGCTCTTAGTCATGTACATGAGCCTGGAATCACTTTGTTGCAGTTTGGATAAGTGGACTTGGCAAGTCTGACATTTCGTGCCCCTCAACGAAATACAGGTGCGCTGTTTTCCAAATTGTTTAAAGCTAAGACTATCTGCAGATCAGGTAAAAAGAGAGGCATTCTTGAACTGTGTTCAAGACCTTTTTTACCTGGGAGTGATTGTTCCAGTTCCAATAAGGGAACAGGGTCTAGGATTTTATTCAAATCTGTTTGTGGTTCCCAAAAAAGAGGGAACTTTTCGACCCATTTTAGATCTAAAGTGTCTCAACAAGATTCTCAGGGTACCATCCTTCAAAATGGAGACTATTCGTTCCATTCTTTCTCTGGTCCAAGAGGGTCAGTCATGTTCCCATTCACAGAGATCATCACAAATTCCTGTGATGTGCTTTTCTGGACAAACACTTTCAGTTTGTAGCTCTTACATTTGGCCTTGCCACAGCTCCCAGAATTTTCTCAAAGATTCTGGGGGCTCTTTTGACAGTGATCAGGTCTCAGGGAATTGCAGAAGCGCCCTACCTGGATGACATTTTGGTTCAGGCGCCAACTTTTCAACACGCATACTCTCATACAGAGATCTTGTTGTCTTTTCTATGTTCCCACAGTTGGAAAATTAATCTGGAAAAGAGTTCCTTTGTTCCAGCTACAAGGGTGGTTTTCTTAGGGATCATTATAGATTCCCTATCTATTAAGATTTTTCTGACAGAGGTCAGAAAATCCATAAATTCTTGCCTCTCTCTTCAGTCTACTGTTCGGGCCATCAGTAGCTCAATGTATGGGGGTTATGGGTCTGATGTTCACTTCCATGGACATCATTCCCTTTGCTTGATTCCATCTGAGAGCTCTGCAGTTATGCATGCTCAGACAATGGAATGGAAATCATTCGGATCTGTCTCAGAGGATAGTTCTAGATCAGTCGATAAGAGACTCTCTCCCATGGTGGTTCTCTGAGGAGCATCTGTCTCGGGGCACATGCTTTCGGAGACCTTCTTGGATGATTGTGACCATGGACACCTGTCTGCTAGGCTGGGGAGCAGTCTGGTACTCATTAAAGGCGCAGGGTCTATGGACTTGGGAGCAGTCTGCTCTCCCCATAATTATCTTGGAGTTGAGAGATATTTTCAATGCTCTGATGGCTTTGCCTCAGTTGTCTTTTAGCCTGGTTTATCCGATTCCAGTCGGACAACATCACCTCAGTGGCTTACATCAACCACCAGGGAGGAACCCGAAGTTCCTTAGCCATGAAGGAGGTGGCTCGGATTATTCAGTGGGCGGAAGTTCACAATTGTTGCCTATCTGCTATCCACATTCCAGGACTGGACAATTGGGAGGCAGATTTTCTTAGCAGACAGACATTTCATCCTGGAGAGTGGGCTCTCCATCCAGAGATGTTCTTTAGGTTAACCCTCAGATGGGGGGTGCCGGAGTTGGATCTGATGGCGTCTCGGGAGAACACCAATCTTCCAAGGTACAGTTCAAGGTCAAGAGATCCGCAGGACACTCTGATAGATGATCTGGCGGTCCCTTGGGTTTTCGGTCTAGCATATCTGTTTCCTCCGTTTGCGCTCCTTCCACGAGTCATTGCTCATATCAAACAGGAGAGAGCAATGGTAATTCTAATAGTTCCTGCATGGCCTTGCAGGATCTGGTATGCAGACCTAGTGAAAATGTCATCTCTGCCACCTTGGAGGTTACCTCTGAAGAAGTGCCTTCTAGTTCAGGGTCCTTTCCTCCATCCAAATCTTGTTTCTCTGAAGCTGACTGCTTGGATTAGTTCGGGCTAAGTGTGGGTTTTCTGAGTCAGCCATTGAGACAATGTTGCAGGCTTGCAAGCCTGTAACTCGTAAGATTTACCATAAGGTATGGCATAAATACCTTTATTGGTGTGATTCAAAAGGCTTCTCTTGGAGTAGGGTCAGGATTCCTAGAATTTTGTCTTTTCTCCAGGATGGTCTAGAGAAAGGTTTGTCAGTCAGTTCTCTGAAAGGTCAGATTTCTGCTTTATCTATTCTGCTTCATAAGTGTCTGGCTGATGTGCCAGATGTTTGTTCCTTAGAATCAGGCCTGTGTTTTGACCTGTTTCTCCTCCTTGGAGCCTTAACCTTGTTCTTAAAGTTTTGCAGCAGGCTCCGTTTAAGCCAATGCATTCCATAGATATTAAGTTATCTTGGAAGGCTTTGTTTCTTGTTGCTATCTCTTCTGCTCGGAGAGTTTCTGAACTCTCAGTTTTGCAGTGCAATTCACCTTACCTTATTTTTCATGCGGATAAGGCGGTTCTTCGTACTAAATTGTGTTTTCTCCCTAAGGTGGTTTCGGTTAGGAATATTAATCAAGAGATTGTTGTTCCTTCTCTTTGTCCCAATCCTTCTTCTCATAAGGAAAATTTGTTGCACAACTTGGATGTTGTGCGTGCTCTAAAATTCTGTCTACAGGCGACTAAGGATTTTCGCCAATCTTCGCCCTGTTTGTATGTTTTTCTGGCAAGCGCAAGGGTCAGAAGGCTTCTGTTACTTCTCTTTCCTTCTGGTTGAGAAGTATGATTCATTTTGCTTATGAGACTGCTGGTCAGCAGCCTCCTGAGAGAATTACGGCTCATTCCACTAGGGCTGTTGCCTCTTCTTGGACTTTCTTGGAACAGATTTGCAAGGCTGCAACTTGGTCCTCTTTGCATACTTTTTCCAAATTTTATAAATTTGATACTTTTGCCTCGGCTGAGACTGCTTTTGGGAGAAAAGTAGTTCTTCAAGCAGCAGTGTCTTGTTCTCCCTCCCTATTCATTCTGTGTCCTCTAGCTTGGGTATTGGTTCCCACTAGTAATTGAATGACATTGTGGACTCTCCATATCTTAGGAAAGAAAACAAAATTTATGCTAACCTGATAAATGTCTTTCTTTCCGGATATGGAGAGTCCACGAACCCTCCCTTATTTCAGACAGTTTTGTTATTGACTAAACCTCAGGCACCTCTGCACCTTTGTGTTATTCCTTTTTCCATTTCCTTTTGGTCGAATGATTGGGGATTATGGGTAGGGGAGTGACATTTAACAGCTTTGCTGTGGTGCTCTTTGCCTCCTCCTGCTGGCCAGGAGTGATATTCCCACTAGTAACTGAAAGAAAGAAATTTATCAGGTAAGCATACATTTTGTTTTTATATGCTTATTGCATTTCAGTACCCAACTGCTAATATATACAAAAAAGTAGTGTTTTTTTTTTGTTAGCTATGTTAAAATATGCATTGCTGGGAGTTGCGCTTTAGGATGGAAGATTAAGCAGTAGTCTAGACATGTGCATTATGGAGTTCTGTTAACTGGGAATGTGAATGAAGGTGTCCGCTCATGGCAGTCAGCTTTCTCTGAGCCAGGTTTCTTCTAGTAAAGTGCAACACAATAAGATCTGGCAACCACCTTAATCACATACTTTGCGACATGCTCAAAAACCAGCGTGGCAATTTTTTTTCTCAAATCACGCAATCACAAACCCGGCGAGCACACGTGCGTAGATTTTACACGGTGTGCTCATTTTTTACTCCCATAGACTAACCTAGAACTGGCGTCGACGGTCGGTATCACAAAGGCAGCGAATGAACTTACGCGCACAGAATAGATATATTTAACTGTTCAACATCCTAGCTAACTGTTTCAAAATACTCTTAGCCAGAAACTGGAAGTCTGATAAAATCCCATCTATAATTCAATGGCAACAAGAGTGTAACCGCACAATTTCCTTAGAGGAATTCCACTACCTGAAAATTAAGAACTTAGACCTTTATGCACTCGTACAATCCCTAGGGGATTCATACATACTAGACTACTCCCCAAATCACGAAGCTCAATAAAAACAGTTAAGCACTATGCTACTTACAGCCATGCATACCTCAGCAGAGTGTTATATTTGTTTGTATTGTTTAATACTCTTTAATGTTTAAAACTCTGTAATGCCAATAATATCACTGTTTATAATGGAAATTTATATGATTGTTGGCGTTCAATAAAGAAATTGTTAAAAAAAAAAAAGCAGTGTAAGTCCCTCGAAGGCTTAACAAACCACTAATGCATGCACACTCACATACATTTCAGCCACAGATATCAAACATTTAACCCTTGCATGGCCACTTAATAAATCAAACCAGGATCCGCCCTCTGCAAGTGTGTCAAACCAATCACAAACAACACAATCTCACATCTGCAGCCTTAAAACACCTGACAGACCAGGCACACCCTGATTACCCACCATGTTTCCCTTGCTATTTCTGAGATGTGAGAGGGATAGTTTGGAAAGGCACCGTTTGATTTTTTTACGTGTGAAGTCAACACAAACACTCCGACTCTTTGATCTCTAATTACGCATGCAATATACTGGCATAAAGTACTGGTGACGCTAGAAATGTGTAGTTGCGCACATTTCTGAACACTGCCAGTTTGGCCTACTTACGCCAGTATATCATATAGTGGCATGTGTTATGTGATTCACCTGATGTGCGAGGTGATCTTACGGGCGACGTGGGTTTCAGCAGTTGCGCTGAAACTTACGGAACATATGTGATCGCGCCCAGGGTTTGCACAGATCTTGGTATGTTGCACTTTCACAAAAAGAAACCCATGTCTGAAAATACCAGAATGCCGCGGGTGTCCACCTTCTTCCACATTCAGCAGTTAATGAAACTGCCAAATGCACGTCTAGTAGTGACATATTTTTTTCATTGCAACATATATTTCAGGGTGATCTATGCTAATCCTGTAGATACATTTATCAAACTATTTATCTGTAAAATTTCCTCTTAATTTTAATAGTGAATTTTGGAGAACAAAAGTTTTCTAAGGATAAAATTATACACCAAGATGTGCTGTAACCATTCTTACCATAGGAACAGCTTTCTTTCTATATTAGTTTTTAAACTTTTCACTAGGTCATTTCTGGATAACTTAATTGTTACCAACAGTCCTGAATCTCCTGGGACAATCCCGGGATTTTCCCTTTTCTTCCTTTACTTTATTGTCCCTGAAAATTGGGCTGTGTGGCCACTACGCACTGTGAGATGAAGGATCATCCATGCTGACCGCTTCCAGCTCTAGTACTTAGCCTGCTGTTCTGGATGATAACTCACTATGGCTGCTTGAAATAGAGCTGTGAACACCTGCAGTATGAGGAGATTTGCATATACAACACGATTACCCAGCCAGAAACACCAAATACAAATAATAGTGATGGTTACTGTCACCATCCAATATTAAATAAAGTCATGAGAAGGCCAAGGTAGGCGGCAGTTGCACTGTTTAGAGACAATGGGTTCCTTTCACAACCAATATCGGAGTCACTGTCACTTTCAGTAATTAGGAAGCAGCTATCTTAAGACCGCTGCTCCTTAACTCATCGGCCACCTCTGAGGTGGCGGACTGCAATCACCCCGATCAGATATGATCTAGATGTTTGACACCCCTGCTAGCGGCTGATTAGCCCTGAATGGGCAGGGGGCAGTTTTGTACAAGTATTTCACCAGAAATGCTTGTGCAATGTTAAATGCTGACAGATTTAGCGATACAGGGCGGGTATGATTCGCTATAGCGATTCATGTCTGCCCGGGGTATGATAAATCTACCCCAATTCCTGCTTTTAAAATAAAGATAGCAAGAGAGAGAAGAAAAATTGATAATAGGAGTAAATTAGAAAGTTGCTTAAAATGTCATGCTCTGTCGGAATCATGAGAGAAATAAATTGGGTTCAGTGTCCCTTTAAAGTCAGTAACAGAACAGCAAATAACTGCTAGGAGCAAGTTGAACACGTCTGGTGAGCCAATGAAAAAAGACAAACATGTAGCCACCAGTGCATTGCTACTGAGAATGTACATGTTGCGGGTAAAGTCAGATATTGGAAAATCCTAGGATTACCCGGGTAAAATGGACATTACCCAAGTGGCTGTGGGTAAAGCCTGATGTAAGATCATAAATCCCCTCAGAGTGCGGAGTCACTGCATCAAACATATATACGATGCACTGACCGGTGCTAGGAATTTTGGCCACACAAGCGAGAATACATTTTGCAGCCACCCCCCCCCCCCCCGATTACATACCACTCCATTTCTAGTCTTTGACAAACTGTTAAAGAGATGTGCTAACAAAACCTACATATAACTAGTTTATCTATAATTATAGAGAAAATAATTCCCCATTTGGGTGTTTGCATGTGTGTGCCAGTGTGTGAGTAGTATATATGTATGCGTGTGTGTATGTGCGTATGTAAGTGTATATGTGTGTGGGTACATTCGTGTGTGAGTAGTGTATGTGTGTGTATGTATGTACAGTACAGTATCTCACAAAAGTGAGTACACCCCTCACATTTTTGTAAATATTTTATTATATCTTTTCATGTGACAACACGGAAGAAATGACACTTTTCTACAAGGTAAAGTAGTGAGTGTACAACCTGTATAACAGTGTAAATTTGCTGTCCCCTCAAAATAACTAAACACACAGCCATTAATGTCTAAACTGTTGGCAACAAAAGTGAGTACACCCCTAAGTGGAAATGTCCAAATTGGGCCCAATTAGCCATTTTCTCTCCCCGGTGTCATGTGACTTGTTAGTGTTAGTGTTACAAGGTCTCAGGTGTGTTAAATCTGATGTTATCGCTCTCACACTCTGTTATACTGGTCACTGGAAGTTCAACATGGCACCTCATGGCAAAGAATTCTCTGAGGATCTGAAAAAAAGAATTGTTGCTCTACATAAAGATGGCCTAGGCTATAAGAAGATTGCCAAGACCCTGAAACTGAGCTGTAACACGGTTGGCAAAACCATACAGTGGTTTTACAGGACAGGTTACACTCAGAACAGGCCTCGCCATGGTCGACCAAAGAAGTTGAGTGCGTGTGCTCAGCATCAGATCCAGAGGTTGCAAACATTTTGCTGAAGACAAGCAGAGTAAGGACATGGGTTACTCGAAACATGTCCTGTGGTCCGATGAGATCAAGATAAACTTATTTGGTTCAGGTGGCGTGTCTCTGGGCGGCACCTTAAATGGTAGCAAAATTAGTGGCTCTGTGTAGCTTGTGGATAACCTGCCGATTATCTCCAATGTATGAAGTCATCTACTCTTTCTACCAAGATATCTGAAATCTAGATGCTAACCTGAATCTTTAGATACCAGATGAGCTGAATACTACACAGATCTACTGATCCGGAACGTTGAGGCCTACGGCAACCCCAGTAAGGAGAGGTCTTCAACACCCCCCCCCATAAAACTAAAAGGGGGTACGAGCAGCACATACGCTGTTTAATTTGTTCTACTTATACTCCAAAACCGTAAATTTATGTACGGGATCCTACCTGCTAACTAACTGCAATTAATCTGAGTTGGAAATTGAGCAGCGGGAAGCCATGCGGTCAGCGAAAAAGTCGCATAGCAGAAGTGCAGACCAGGCTTTAGCAGGTCTATCTATATGGGAGCGGAAGATGCAACATCTTATCTCTACACACTTTGAACAGCTTGCACAGCAATTATGCCAAGCCTTCGTGACCATGCCTTCACGCAGTGAGACATGCCTTGGGGAAGATTCCCCACCTCTGACGGACCATCTGGCCTTGAATGCTTTCGAGTGCAATATGGCTACTGGGCAAACCGCCGACTGTGAGTCGATTGAGAATAACAGTCACTACAATGATGCTCCTCAAACTATAGCAGAACAGACCGGTATTCAGGATGAGAAAAGCTCGGCTGCAGCTATAGGTCTCTCACTGTTTCACCCTGGGAATTACACTCTAATGCACTACGGAACCCAGCGTAGCAAGTCAGGACAAGGAACGCACGCTGCAGTTTTGCAAGGGGACTTCAAATCACTTCTGAGGAGTGCCTGTGTCCTGGAAATTCTATGTTACATTCCCACCTCTCGGAGCTCTCGGAACCGGACGGCTGTGATAACTCAGGCGAGTAGCTGCAGACCGGTTAATGTTGCATGGCCGAGTTTGCAGGGAGTACAGTTCACAGCTCTACGTACAGGTATGAGCAGACACTTTTTATAGTCTCACTCCATGAACCCACTCTGACCGGACTGGAGCTGGATACTGGATCATCTGTTGTGGGATGGCCTGTTGATGTTCTCCTCCAACCTTT
The DNA here is from genome assembly GCF_027579735.1 of Bombina bombina. Classification (NCBI taxonomy): domain Eukaryota; kingdom Metazoa; phylum Chordata; class Amphibia; order Anura; family Bombinatoridae; genus Bombina; species Bombina bombina. The sequence continues at coordinate 632,919,155 of NC_069501.1, forward strand.
TGATCCGGGCGGCTTCACAGGACTACCACTGAGCGAGTTGCTCTATGCAGTTACCACACGCATTACAGTTGTGCGGTGGGGTGGCCCCGATTGAAGTGCTCTGCTACAGTGTGATGGGCCTGAGACGCACAGAGTTTATAGTTACAGGTAGCCTATTTGTTTGACTTTGCAGGATGACATTCCTACATAATCTGTCCATGCTTGCTATCTAATGTTGGAGTTTTTCACTAAGAGACCCATGAAGAGCCTGATTCAATTGACTGCTCCTTCCACTAAACATGGCTCTCAATGGTATCACTAGGTCCAAACTTTACTCAAGGGATCTACACTCTACCCAAGACCTTTAAATGACAGGATTTTGGTCACACGTTTATAAGCCAGATATTACTATACTCAGGAACCTAGCTGATAGGTACTATGCAATAGTTCACGTTAGCCTGTAATATAGCCACTAACTACAAGCTGTGAATTTGTTTTATTATGTATTTTCTATGGTACTATACTGTTTATATCTTAATGTTCTCCTACTATTCATATAATAGGTTTGAGCTGCAATTTGTATTTGCATTTAACCTGCTAACATAGGGAAGGTTTAACATGAGTGATATTATACATCCAATAAGTTTAGGAGAAATTAGTATTTAAAGTGTTCCAAGCTTTACTATGGATGTTATGCTTTTCTCGGTTGATGTATATTATGTATTCAGTTGATAGGTTGCCAGTCTCTGATTCTAAGGCTCACCTGAAATGTCCACCTGTTTAAAGTCATCCTCACCACATTTGGTCATCCCCATAATAGCTACAGATCATAGATCCCATCTACATCACTAATGGGCTTCCTTATTTAATGCTGATCAAGAGTGTCTCTAACTCAGAACCTATTTAAGTTACCTAACAATATTTCCATAGTCGCACTGTCCACATGCAAATTGCTACTGTGCAGGACTCTGCATATTCTTATGTATAATGATATTTGAATCTGATATAATTGGTGTATTTACCATTTCATCGGTCATAAACCACCCCTGCCTAGTGTAGAGTTGGTTAGCCATAGACCTATCTCTAGTATAATATGGTAATAAGCTCAGTTTCACATGGTAGCTTTTCTCCTTAACTCCTGAAGTACTTGAGCAAACACTAGCTACTCATATAGAGATAGTGATAGCAGCTATACATAGTCCTAGTAGCCTAGCAGACCCAATTGCTGCAAAATATTTTATGATATGCTCCAAATAGGGTCCTGTACCTATCAGACTTTGCAATATACATTATTTTGTACAATATTCAATATGTTTTGTTTTTGTCATAATAGATTTTTAAAAAAATAGAAAATGAGGTTAGTCGTACGAGACCCAAGAGTGGTCTCCTTTGATCATGATAACCCCCTGCAAACTTCTTCTATGCTTACAAGGTCCAAAAGTGGCCTCTGGTGTCATTCAGGGGGTCTGCGCACTATTGGGCACACGGTTGGTACAATATCCTATTTGAAATCTTTTTTCTGTTCTTTGGTAATGCTTATTGTACATATGAGATGCATGTATTGTACTATCTCTGTATATTACCGCCTTATGATATTTGTATGCCTGTATTGAACCTCAAATAAAAAAATAAAAAAAATAAAAAAACTTATTTGGTTCAGATGATGTCAAGCGTGTGTGGCGGCAACCAGGTGAGGAGTACAAAGAAGTGTATCTTGCCTACAGTCAAGCATGGTGGTGGAAGTGTCATGGTCTGGGCCTGCATTAGTGCTGCCGGCACTGGGGAGCTACAGTTCATTGAGGGAACCATGCATGCCAACATGTACTGTGACATACTAAAGCATAGCATGACCCCCTCCCTCTGGAGACTGAGCCGCAGGGCAGTATTCCAACATAAAAACCCCAAACACACCTCCAAGACGACCACTGCCTTGCTAAAGAAGCTGAGGGTAAAGGTGATGGACTGGCCAAGCATGTCTTCAGACCTAAACCCTATTGAGCATCTGTGGGGCATCCTCAAACAGAAGGTGGGGAGCCCAAGGTCTCTAACATCCACCAGCTCCGTGATGTTGTCATGGAGGAGTGGAAGAGGACTCCAGTGGCAACCTGTGAAGCTCTGGTGAACTCCATGCCCAAGAGGGTTAAGGCAGTGATGGAACATAATGGTGGCCACACAAAATATTGACACTTTGGGCCCAATTTGGACATTTCCACTAAGGGGTGTACTCACTTTTGTTGCCAACGGTTTAGACATTAATGACTGTGTATTGAGTTATTTTGAGGGGACAGCAAATTTACACTGTTATACAGGCTTTACTCTCACTGCTTTACATTGTAGCAAAGTGTCATTTCTTCAGTGTTGTCACATGAAAAGATATAATAAAATATTTACAAAAATGTGAGGGGTGTACTCACATTTGTGAGATACTCTATGTGTGTGTGTGTATGTATGTATGTATCTGTGTGTATTTATGTATGTGTGCACAGTGAACTTATGTAAGCCATGTTTAATAACTATACACCTGGTGCATTTACAGAACATATTAGACAAATGCATATTAAATAATTAACCACAGGGACACAGCTAGTACTGACCAATATGTATAACAGAATAAGCTGTGTAATAATAGCAAGAGGTATTGGAATGCTAACTATATATATTTTTTATTTTGATGCAGCAGACACACTCACTTGTTAAAGAAAACATACATAGAAACACACAACACTGTACAAATATACACACCATATAGATCAGTCCTACTCACAAAGCAAACTCTCCAGCTTCCATGTATCATGTTGCCTGCAAGTAAGTATGTCAGGGGCGTGGCCAAGTTGCTTGCACAGGAACTGCTATGGCAAATGAGTGAGTGAGTGTTTTACCGGTGTTCTAAAATAAGTCTCGACTTGCGGGACCTGTTGGTGGTGTGTGGCGCTCACTGCACATGCGCAAGTGGCCCAACCTCTCAAAATCAGCTGTTTCAGTAGCAGCAAAGGGTCAAGGAATTATATGGAGATTAGCCTTTATTGCGCATGCACACGGTGACGTACAATGGGGTGAACAACAAACAGCAGGGAGAGCAGATCTGTTTTCTTCTACAAGATACGACGAGTACACGGATTTCATCCTTGTGGGATATTATCCTCCTGCTAACAGGAAGTGGCAAAGAGCACCACAGCAGAGCTGTTTATATAGCTCCTCCCTTCCCCTCCACCCCCAGTCATTCTCTTTGTCTATGCTAGTATTAGGAAGGGTAAAGTGAAAGAGCTGTTAAAATTATAGTTTTTAGTTTCTTCAATCAAGAAGTTTGTTATTTTAAAATGGTACCGGTGAGTACTATTTTTCTCAGGCAGGATATAGAAGAAGATTTCTGCCTTGAGGTTGATGATCTTAGCAAATGTCACTAAGATCCATGTTGGTTCCCACAGAGTTGCTGAGGAGTGCAATAGGAATCTTCAGTGTGGGGAACGTTTTCATGCTACAAGCAGCATTGAGGTATGTGCAGTCATTTATTTCTGAAGAGACTATGGTATATCAGAATTGGCTGACATAGTTCCCAGGTTGGGAAGGGGTAAGCAGTAGACCAATATATCATGGTGGTACTGAAATCCTGTGTAAATTATCGTTGTTACAAATGCAGGGATTATTGCAGCAGCATGGTTAAGACACTGGGGCAGCCAAACGTTTTTTATTATATAAAAGAGTTTTTATGGCTGGTTATGTTGCGTTGTGCTGGGGGTTCACATGGCTATATTTTTAATGTTTTACGTATATAATCCACATGGCTGGTTAAACCGCTTTCCATGCAGTTGTTGGGGCTGTTAGCACATCGCTTATGATGGACGGGGCCTAATTTTCGCGCTTCAAATGCGCAGTTAGTTTTTGAAGTGAAAGCAGCAGCCATCAGCTCCGGTTGGGCCCAGACTTAGGGGTTATTTTCCGGAGCGATATCGGATCGTTTGTCAAGGCTATGCAGAGGCATTTTTGTAATATTTTTGTACATAACGTTTTTGCCTTCATTTAACCTGTATTAGAGGTTTAATTTGCCCTTTTTACTTGTGGTGCAATATCGGACTGCTATATAGGATATATGCAATTTAAATTGAGCAGTTTAATAACTTATTAAGCAAATTTGGAAAAAAGTGTGCGCTTTTTTATTTCTTAAAGGCGCAGTACCCGTTTTTGCTGAAGTTGTTTTCATTAACATAATAAAGAGTTTAACGACTTGTGTGGTTATTACTAGCCTGTTCAACATGTCTGACATTGAAGAAAGTCAGTGTTCTATGTGTTTAGCAGCCATTGTGGAACCCCCTCTTACATTGTGTCCTTCTTGTACTGAAAGGGCCCTACACTGTAAAGAACATATTTTAGGTAATGAAAGTGTGTCTAAGGATGATTCTAGTCTAAAGGGAATCAGGATATGCCATCCAATTCTCCCCAAGTGTCACAACCTTTAACGCCAACTCAAGCGACGCCAAGTACTTTTAGTCTAATTCCTTTACTCTGCAAGATATGGCTGCAGTTATGTCAACTACCCTTACAGTATTATCTAAACTGCCAGTTTTGCAGGGTAAACGCAGTAGGCCAGGTATTAATGTGAATACTGAATCCTCTGATGCCTTATTGGCCATTTCCGATGTGCCCTCTCAGTGCTCTGATTTGGGGGTTAGGGAATTGCTGTCTGAGGGAGAACTTTCAGAATCGGGAAATGTGTTGCCTCAGACAGATTCGGACGTTACGTCTTTTAAATTTAAACTTGAACACCTCCGTCTGTTGCTCAGGGAGGTTTTAGCGACACTGGATGATTGTGACCCTATTACAATGCCTCCAGAAAAATTGTGTAAGATGGACAAATATCTAGAGGTGCCTACTTACATTGATGTTTTTCCGGTTCCTAAAAGAATTTCGGAAATTCTTAAAAAGGAATGGGATAGACCAGGTATACCGTTCTCTCCCCCTCCTAATTTTAAGAAAATGTTTCCCATATCAGACACCATTCGGGACTCTTGGCAAACGGTCCCTAAGGTGGAGGGAGCTATATCTACCCTAGCTAAGCGTACAACTATACCCATTGAGAACAGTTGTGCTTTCAAAGACCCTATGGATAAGAAATTAGAGGGTCTACTAAAGAAATTATTTATTAATCAGAGGTTTCTTTTACAACCTACGGCTTGCATTGTTCCAGTCACTACTGCAGCAGCATTTTGGTTTGAGGCTCTAGAAGAGTCTCTTAATGTTGAGACTCCATTAGATGACATCTTAGATAGAATTAAGGCTCTCAAGCTAGCTAATTCTTTTATTACTGACACCGCTTTTCAAATTGCTAAATTTGCGGCAAAGAATGCAGGATTTGCTATCCTAGCACGTAGAGCGTTGTGGCTCAAATCTTGGTCTGCTGATGTCTCATCAAAATCTAAGCTTTTAGCTATTCCTTTTAAAGGTAAGACCCTTTTTGGGCCTGAATTGAAGGAAATCATTTCTGACATTCTGTTAAGATGAGGGGTACACAAATTAATTTTTGTTCCTTTCAGAACTTTAAAGGAGGACCCCCCGGTTCCTCTTCTTCTACAAAGCAGGAAGGAAATTTTACCCAATCTAAGTCAGTCTGGAGACCCAACCAGAACTGGAATAAGGGTAAACAATCCAAGAAGCCCGCTGCTGCTCCTAAGACAGCATGAAGGGGTGGCCCCCGATCCGGGACCGGATCTAGTAGGGGGCAGACTCTCTTTCTTTGCTCAGGCTTGGGCAAGAGATGTTCAGGACCCTTGGGCACTAGAAATAGTGACCCACGGTTATCAATTGGAATTCATCTTTCAAAATTATCTGCAAACCAGATAAAAACAGAGGCGTTCTTACGCTGTGTAAAAGACCTTTTTACCATGGGAGTAATTCGTCCAGTTCCAAGATTGGAACAGGGACAGGGGTTTTACTCAAACCTATTTGTGGTTCCCAAAAAAGAGGGAACGTTCAGACCCATCTTAGACCTCAAGTGTCTAAACAAATTTCTAAGAGTTCCATCTTTCAAGATGGAGACAATATGAACAATTTTACCAATGATCCAGGAGGGTCAATATATGACTACCGTGGACTTGAAGGATGCATACCTTCATATTCCTATCCACAAGGATCATCATCAGTTTCTAAGGTTTGCCTTCTTGGACAAAAATTATCAGTTCGTGGTTCTTCCCTTCGGGTTGGCCACAGCACCCAGAATCTTCACAAAGGTTCTAGGGTCTCTTTTGGCGGTTCTCAGACCGCGAGGCATAGCGGTGGTGCCTTATCTGGACGATATTCTGATCCAGGCGTCAACATATCATCTGACAAAATCTCACATGGACACAGTGCAGTCTTTTCTGAGAACTCACGGCTGGAAGGTGAACATAGAGAAGAGTTCACTGGTTCCACAGACAAGGGTTCCTTTCTTGGGAACTCTGATAGACTCGGATGCCATGAAGATATTCCTGACGGAGGTCAGAAAATAAAAGATTCTAAATACTTGCCGAGCACTTCAGTCCACTCCTCGGCCATCAGTGGCTCAGTGTATGGAGGTAATCGGATTAATGGTAGCGGCAATGGACATCATTCCGTTTGCTCGCTTTCATCTCAGACCGCTGCAGCTGTGCATGCTCGGACAGTGGAATGGGGATTATGTGGATTTATCTCCTCAGATAAATCTAGATGAAGAAACCAGAGACTCTTCTTTGGTGGTTGACGCTGGATCATCTATCCCAGGGGACTTGCTTCCGCAGACCCTCTTGGGTGATAGTGACAACAGACGCCAGCCTTCTGGGCTGGGGTGCAGTCTGGAATTCCCTGAAGGCTCAGGGTGTTTGGACTCAGGTGGAGTCTCTACTTCCAATCAATATTCTGGAACTGAGAGCAATATTCATTGCACTTCAGGCATGGCCTCAGTTGGCTTCGGACAAATTCATCAGATTCCAGTCGGACAACATCACGACTGTGGCCTATATCAATCATCAGGGGGAACAAGAAGTTCCTTAG
>NC_069501.1:633271132-633349520 GCF_027579735.1 Bombina bombina
AGATATTACCCTCTATGAGTGGAACATGCTGAAGAGGAGGGTTCTCTTCTCCACATTTGGTGGTCCTGTCCGAGAATGAGAGTTTTCTGGACAGAGACCCTGGACATAATATCAGAGAAATTAAAACATACAAATCTCTAACACAACTGAAACCCTATTATTCTGCTCATTGCCTAAGATAAAAGATGAAGCAAAACTAATTAATTATGCTAAAAAGCTCATCCCCAAAAAATGGAAAACACAGAATCTGCCATCTGTACAAGAATGGCACTTACAAGTGACTGAACTCCTCACATTAGAAAGATACCACTACCTAAAAGCACATAAATTAGAAACTCACAAATGATGCTGGCCATTTGGAATAACACAATCTAACAATATTACAAACTACATTCAGATACTCTTAACATGATTCCCCTTTTTTTCCTCCTTCTTTCCCTTAAAGGGACACTGAACCCACATTTCGTGATTCAGATAGAGCATGCAATTTTAAGCAACTTTCTAATTTACTCCTATTAACAATTTTTCTTCGTTCTCTTGCTATCTTTATTTGAAAAAGAAGGCATCTAAGCTTTTTTATTACTTCAGTACTCTGGACAGCACTTTTTTATTGGTGGATGAATGTATCCACCAATCAGCAAGAACAACACAGGTTGTTCACCAAAAATGGGCCGGCATCTAAACTTACATTCTTGCATTTCAAATAAAGATACCAAGAGAATGAAGAAAATTTGATAATAGGTGTAAATTAGAAAGTTGCTTAAAATTTCATGCTCTATCTGAATCACGGAAGAAAAAGTTTGGGTTCAGTGTCCCTTTACCTAACCACCTACCCCCTCTCCTCTTTCATTTTATCAGTTCAGGCAGACAGTATTGATATACAGCCTAATGTAAAAAATGTTTTTATTATCAATGTTAAAGTTAAAAAAAAAAAAAAGGACAAGCTCAAAAAGGGGAACGTAAGATCCATAAAGACTGGACATGAACACTCATCAAGCACCGAGATAAACAAACCCTAAACATTAGTCAATATGTAATGTTATGTATCAAATCCTGTTTCATTGCAGATTTGCACTGACAATATACTTGTATGCCTTTTGTATTTTAAAACATCACTTATGTTACTTTGAAAAAAAATCAATAAAGCTTGTTTGAAAACAAATGCAATTTTATACAACTTTTGATTTTACTTTTATAATCAGATTTGCTTTGTTCTTTTTTGAAAGCTAAACCTAGGTAGGCTTATATGCTAATTTATAAGCCCTTGCATATTATTAGCTTTTCACAGCTAGACATAGCAAGATAACATTGTGTTCACTTCCTTGGAGTTTTGTATAAGTTAGCACTGATTGGTTAAAATGCAAGTCTATCAAATGAATTGAGATAAGGGGCAGTCTGCAGAGGCTTAGATAAAAGGTAATCAGAGGTAAAAAAGTGTATTAATATAACAGTGTTGGCTATGCAAAACTGGGGAATGGGTAATAAAGGGATTATCTATCTTTTTAAATAATAACAATTTTCAAGTAGACTGTCCCTTTAAGTGAATAGATTTATTTACTATAATGTATAAGCATGTCAGATGAGGAGCATTATTTTATTTAAATCTTACCCATTTGCCCAGTTGTTTCCTGATCCCTGCTTCTGAGAAAAATGTGAATGATGATTATAGTTCCATTGTCCAGAACGAGCAGCCATTGATAATGAGTGAGAAATTACTTTGGGTTCCATATCAACAAGTACAGCCCTCGCTACTAAATCTGCAAAGTAAAACACATAAAACAATTTTATAAATTATAATGCCACAATAAGAGTTTAAAAAAAAAAAAAAAAAAAAACAAACATAAAAGAAAAACATAACAAGAAGAAATATATACATAAAAAATGTAAAAATAATAAAATAAAAAAAACACAACAAAAAGGACAGATTTCAAGACTCATACTTCCAGATTCATCCTCATTGAAGAATCTTTCCTTACAAGCTTCTTGATAGAGCTTATTTTCTCTTCTGGAACAAGTTCCATTCTTACTGTGAAGATCACTACAGATGACATCAAAAAGTTCATAGCCAATTTGGTTGCCACACTGACCGAGTTGCACTGCAATCACAGACATGTGCTTTTACCTTGAAAATTAACAGATAAGATTTAGATATAAAATATCCTTTACATGCACAGATATTTGTTAGAGAGATATATGGCAAACAGTACAGATAACGAGCAAGACTGTAACGTTTAAAAACGAGAACAAATGCACTAATAAGCAAACAAATATTTTTTAATGTTAAAGGGACAGTAAAGTAAAAATGTAACTTTCATGATTCAGACAGAGCATGCAAATTTTTAAACAACTTTCCAATTTACTTCTATGATCAAATTTGCTTTGTTCTCTTATCTTTTATTGAAGAGTAAAAACTAGGTAGGCTCATAAGAGGTCAGAAGTGTGCACGTGTACTCTATGCAGCAGTGTTTTGCAACATTGTATAGCAAAGCTACAAATAATGTTGCAAACACTGCTGCCATAGAGTACTAAAGACACGTGCACACTCCTGAGCTCTTATGAGCCTATCTAGTTTTTACTATTCAATAAAAGATAAAACAAAGCAAATTTGATAACAGAAGTAGATTGGAAAGTTGTTTAAAATTGCATGCTCTATCTGAATCATGAAAGTTTAATGTTGACTTTACTGTCCCTTTAACAAAACAGGAAAATGTTTTAGAATGTATTTTGTGAGTGAGGATTAAGGACAAATAAATCTCTATTAAAGATACTTTGCATAGAAAACTGACTAAGACATAACGCCTGTGTCTATGATGGACCAACAGTCTTTTCTCTAAGGGCCCAATTCTAAAAAGGTCTCTGCGCTGGTGAGATTCTATAAGAATGCTCACCAGTACTTCTATTTCCCTGGTGCAATTCTTTAAAGCCACTTTTCACCCTGAAAACATGGTGTCTCGCTAAGGGGCCATACTACATTTTCTTATGGGAAAGAGATGCATACATTACAAAAGCGCACAAGGAAAAATGTCATTTCAAAATAATAAAAAATGAATAATTGAACCATTCACACAAAAGGACACAGGAAAACAAAAAGTACTGTTAAAGGGACACTAAACCCAAAACATTTCTTTCATGATTCAAGTAGAGAATACCATTTTAAACAACATTTCAATTTACTTCTATTATCTAATTTTCTTCATTATTTAGCTATCCTGTGTTGAAGAAATAACAATGCACATTTGTGAGCCAATCACACAAGGCATCTATGTGCAGCAACCAATCAGCAGCTACTGAGCCTATCTAGATATGCTTTTCAGCAAAGTATATCAAGAGGATGAAGCAAATTAGATCATAGAAATAAATTAGAAAGTTGTTAAAAATTTCATGCTCTTTCTAAATTATTAAAGAAAAATTTGGGTTTCATGTCCCTTTAAGGTGCATCAAAAATTTTATTTTATCAAAAATGTAAAATTGTATGTAAATTACACAGATATAAATCAGGGACAGTATACACCAATGTTCATTTAACTGCATGTAATAGACACTACTATAAAGAAGAATATGCAGATACTGGTCTAAAAATCCAGTACAAAACCTTTTAAAAACTTACTTAGATGCTTCCAGTTTAGCACTGTTGATGAGGTTAGGTTGGGACACCAAGTAAAAGGGGCTGGGTAAACAAGAAGAGCAGACACTCCGCCCTTCCCTGCATATGAAAAATACAGATAACATAAACAGGAGCCAGCAGAAGTCTGTAAACGCGTGTATACATATGGCACTGTGGGGCTTGGTAAGGAGTCTGAAAATCAGCACAATGTTATTAAAAAATAAGAAAAACTATACAGTATGACAAAAACACCCCCATATATAAATAGATAATCTACAAAACATTTATGCAAAGAAAAATCTAGTGTACAATGTTCCTTTAAATATGCACAGGGTAGATTGTAATTTAAGTACACTGGATGTGTAAAAACACATAGAAATTTGTACTTCTAAAATACAAAGCACAATTGTTTTTTGTTTTTTTTTCCGTAAAATGGTCCTCCATTGCGAAGTTTTATATAGCAGAGAGCTCTCATTATTTCCACTAGAGAAACCTCCCCAATTGCAGAGACAGACCCTATTTTTTTTTGTAGAATTCCGTGAGAGCTTCCACTGTGAGTGTCGGCGTAGAACACCACATCTGGACTGGCACATTTTATAGAATTTACCTCTAATTAACGTCATTATAAAATGAATAACAGCACAATGAGACACTAAGTGTAAATATAGTACAGGTAACTGCGCCCCTTGGTGCCAAATTGAAATTCACAGGTTCAAATAAGCCCCCCCCCCCCCCACTCCAGTAGCTTTTATTTTTAATAGTAATCTAAAAGAGCTCAGGCATAAATGTCCTAAATTTACAAAGACTGAAGAATTTTGCAGTGCAGATTATGTGCATTAAGAATTTACCTCTGAATACATTTAAAGGGACATGAAACCCAAAATTTTTCTTTCATGTTTCATATAGAGAATACAATTTTAAACAATTTTTCAATTTACTTCTATTATTTAATTTGCTTCCTTCTCTTGTTATCCTTTGCTGAAAATGTTTATCTAGGCAAGCTGAGGAGCAGCAGAGAACCTAGGTTCTAGCTGTTGATTGGTGGCTGCATTTATATATTGATTGTGATTGGCTCACCCATGTGTTCAGTTAGAAACCATTAGTGCATTGCTGCTCCTTCAAAAAATGATACCAAGAGAACGAAACAAATTAGATAATAGGAGTAAATTAAAAAGTTGTTTAAAATTGTAGTCTCTATCTGAATCATGAAAGAAATGTTTTGGGTTTCATGTCCCTTTAAGCTGTATCTATGATGGACAGCCTACTTATATCTGTAGAATTAAAGGGACTCTCAAGTCAAAATAAGCTTTTATGATTCAGATAGAGCATGCAGTTTTAAGACACTTTGGCCTAGATTTAGAGTTCGGCGGTAGCCGTCAAAACCAGCGTTAGAGGCTCCTAACGCGGGTTTTTTACGCACTCCGGTATTTAGAGTTTATTTACCGCGACTCAAAATACACCTAACGCTCAACTTTCTACCGCCACCTCAGACCCAGTAGTAAACATATACCGCACAAAAAAACATCCACGAATCACAAAACAAATATTACACAAAGTACACTTACACTCATACAAACACAACACTATCTTTATTTTTCGTATTTTTTATTTTTTCTTTAAAATACAAAGGATTAAAGTTGCGAGATCTCGGGTGTTTGAAAAAAATCCACACAAATCCATTTTCCCATTGACTTACATGGACATACGGGAAAAGACCCTCATATACCTACATCTAACGAATAACATTATCACAAACATACACTCATCGATGCATACAAACAATATACACCACATTACATACACAAAATATTTATTTATTACAAAAAGAACACGATTTAGTTACTTTTTCACACAAGCTCATGACGTCACTCACTTTACGAGGAAAACCAGTCTTAGAAAAAAAAATATAGAAATCTTTGGAGCCTCCATTGACTTCTATTGGGAAGACGTGCTCGTGCACGCGAAACCCTCATTTCCCTAACGCACGCAAATAGCGTAGACTGAAAAACTCCAAATACCAGCGCTAGAAAATACATGATTTCATGCGTTAGACCCAGCTATGATAAATAGATCAAGAAATGACTATTTCCCTATGGTGGACTTATGTTTTTTAATATTAAATATTCACCACACCATAAATATTTTTAACACTTTTAGATTACATCAACTACAAATCCCCATCACTAGTAACACATTATTATTTCAATAAAATTACATTTACAATTAAAATAAAATTCAATACACATTTCTGGATTCACAAACACTACACAATGGGAAACATCTCTCATTTACCTTTATTATTGCATTTCTGTTATTCAACTCATATGCTTGCAGCAACTGCATATCTACATAGGCTTAACACATGATCACTCATGGATGCACATACATTACTTTTAACATTCAATCATACATGTGCATTCAAATGATGGGGGAAAAACACATTACATTCTCTCGAGGAATCACAAAACACAACATATGGATTTTACTGTACTTTTAACATCATGATTCCATCACCAGAAACCATTAGGAATTACGTACAACAAGAACATCATTACACCAGATTACAGATGTCACTTTATGGGAAGGAACAACAATGCCAGACCGCTATATAGAAGTCAGCATATGTGGGACACAATCACAATATATACGTACATGTACATAACACGCATCACCCATCACGCAACCACAAAGCACACATTTAGATTTTATTCAGCACACAATAACAATGTAGCACAATACAACAACACAATGAGGATTTCACAACTACATAGGCAGGTTAATAATATCATGACGTCATTAGAAGATTCAACCATACACATCACAGATTCACCACTGTACCGCCCCTTTAGGAACTTTAACACTCAATACTACAATACAACATATACGTAAAACACACTTTTGAACAGCATTATTATGGAGATTTCAATGGGACAATTCAGAAATATTGTCAGATCGCACATCAATTATATATATAATACTACAGATGACAGCCGGAAGTTATTCAGTATTCGTGCAATTTTTATGGGACGCATACAATATCGTCAGATCGAAAATCACTTATATATATAATACTACAGATGACAGCCGGAAGTTATTCAGTATTAGTGCGATTTGAAAGGGACGCGTACAATATTCACATCTCGGCAATCACTTATATATACAATACTACAGATGACAGCCGGAAGTTATTCAGTATTAGTGCGATTTGAAAGGGACGCATACAATATTGACTGCTCGGAAATCACTTATATATACAATACTACAGATGACAGCCGGAAGTTCTTCAGTATTATTGCGATTTTACAGGGACGCATACAATATTGACATCTCAGCAATCACTTATATATACACAATACTACAGATGGCAGACGGGAAGTTATTCAGTATTAGTGCGATTTGAAAGGGACGCATACAATATTGACAGCTCGGCAATCACTTATATATACAATACTACAGATGGCAGACGGGAATTTCGGAATTATTATTGCGATTTGAAAGGGACGCGTACAATATTGACAGCTCGGCAATCACTTATATATACAATACTACAGATGGCAGACGGGAAGTTCGGAATTATTATTGCGATTTTAATGGGACGCATACAATATTGACATCTCGGCAATCACTTATATATACAATACTACAGATGGCAGACGGGAAGTTCGGAATTATTATTGCGATTTTAAAGGGACGCGTACAATATTGACAGCTCGGCAATCACTTATATATATAATACTACAGATGACAGACGGGAAGTTCTGAATTATTATTGCGATTTTAAAGGGACGCATACAATATTGACAGCTCTGAAATCACTTATATATACAATACTACAGATGTTACTTTATCATTTACAAACAATATTGCAGCAACATTGATCGATCACATTCGATGCACATTATACACAACTATGCACTTTCATTCATGTTAGCCTGGACGTGTGCTTGTTACTATAACATCGCGTTTAGGAAATATTGATTACGCATATGATCAAACATTACAAACATGCACTGTATGTGTGATATTTGACACTTTCACATTGAGAATCATTGTTTGAAACTAACATTTCAGCAAACAACAAATAAACGCCCACTGTGAAAGCATTCGCGCCGCTCACATACAAACAGGTGAATACAATCAGCAATCATTACAAACTCACTACCATTGGACTAATTGTACTATAAATCCCCCAAACAACATGGCCAATGCATCACTTGTGATCCACATCAGATCAAGTGCATACCTTGTTACGCTGTTTTGAAAGATGGATGACGATGACATGGTAGACGCTGCTGGTGGTGCTATTGGCGAACTAGCTGTTGGTCGAATCAGGCAGCCTCGGCGGCTCAGACCGAGACGAAGGGGTCGTCTGGTTCGAGGTCCTCGTGTCTACAGGGTGAGACCCACCTTGGAAAACATGAGTGACTTTGAGGTTTTTGATAAGTATCGGCTCGATCGCGAACAGCTCATTGGCCTTTACGATCTTCTTAAACCTCATTTGGAGCCACGTATACAAATAAGGACTGCTGTTCCCCCCATGAGTAAGATGCTAAGCTGTCTATACGTCCTGGCCTCCGGGAGTTTTCAATCCGGAGAACTGTACATGCATGGCCTGGCTCAAGGTACATTCTCTGGGGTGTTTGATAACTTTCTGAACGCCATGGTACGTATCAGTAAGCAATACATAGGATTCCCACAGAATGATGGTGATTGGAGGCGCCTGAAGCGGGAATTCTTTGATATTGCTCAATTGCCCAATGTCTTGGGAGCCATTGATTGTACCCACATTGCGCTGCGTGCTCCAATTGATGACTTGCCCTTCAGAAATCGCAAACATTTTCATAGCCTCAACGTGCAGTATGTTTGTGACGCACGGATGAGGATTATGCATGTGTATGCGAATTTTGGAGGTGCTTGTCATGATGCCCGCATCCTCTCTCTGTCGTCCCTGTGGAGACAGTTTGAGGAAAGACAAATGCCCCCTGGTTATCTCGTTGGTGAGTATTTGTGCACAACATGGTTAATTATTTTGACAATTGCCCCTGTATTTTTTAACTGTTAGCGTCATGTTCAGCTATAGGATTAAATTTAACCATTTGTTATTTACCGACGCTAATGTCTATTTTTATTGAAATGCAGATATGTAGCATGTCTTACCTTAAGTGTTCAGATAGAGAATGCAATGTAAACATGTAGTTAGCATTTTACACAAGGTTTGTTTTAGGAGAAATACGCATATGTAGCATGTCTTAGATGAAATGGCAAGATATTATCTCATGCAATTTAACCCTGTCATTGTCTTTTTCTGCTAATGTCTATTTTTATTGAAATGCAGATATGTAGCATGTCTTACCTTAAGTGTTCATATAGAGAATGCAATGTAAACATGTAGTTAGCATTTTACACAAGGTTTGGTTTAGGAGAAATACGCATATGTAGCATGTCTTAGATGAAATGGCAAGATATTATCTCATGCAATTTAACCCTGTCATTGTCTTTTTCTGCTAATGTCTAGTTTTATTGAAATGCAGATATGTAGCATGTCTTACCTTAAGTGTTCATATAGAGAATGCAATGTAAACATGTAGTTAGCATTTTACACAAGGTTTGGTTTAGGAGAAATACGCATATGTAGCATGTCTTAGATGAAATGGCAAGATATTATCTCATGCAATTTAACCCTGTCATTGTCTTTTTCTGCTAATGTCTAGTTTTATTGAAATGCAGATATGTAGCATGTCTTACCTTAAGTGTTCATATAGAGAATGCAATGTAAACATGTAGTTAGCATTTTACACAAGGTTTGGTTTAGGAGAAATACGCATATGTAGCATGTCTTAGATGAAATAGCAAGATATTATCTCATGCAATTTAACCCTGTCATTGTCTATTTCTGCTAATGTCTAGTTTTATTGAAATGCAGATATGTAGCATGTCTTACCTTAAGTGTTCAGATAGAGAATGCAATGTAAACATGTAGTTAGCATTTTACACAAGGTTTGGTTTAGGAGAAATACGCATATGTAGCATGTCTTAGATGAAATGGCTAGATACAGATTTATATATAATTTTTTTTATTTTTTTTATGTTTCTGACAACTTTTAATATGGATTATGGTTTTTAAAAAATATATTTATACAACAATATACTAGTTTAAGTATTCTGTTTGAATTATGTTCTGTTCTAAATTTATAGGTGATTCTGGGTACATGAGCCGGCCTTGGCTCATTACCCCCTTGCGTAGCCCAACTGATGTGTCTGAGGAGCACTACAATAGGGCTCATAAGAGAACCAGGGCGGTGGTTGAAAGGATGTTCGGGCTCCTGAAGATGAGATTCAGGTGCCTGGACCGTTCTGGAGGAGCACTCCAGTACAACCCAAAGAAGGTGGCTAAGATCGTTGTAGCCTGTAGCGTCCTGCATAATATTGCACAGCGGGCTGGGATGCTGCAGGCCGTCCCGGTGGACAGAGACCTCCTCAGAGATGAGGAGGATGATCCTGTTCTAGAGGGGGAATTCCAGGACGAGGGACTTGATGTCAGAGCAGACGTCATCAACCGCCACTTTAGACGGTAAATAATAGAAGTTACACTGGAGTATTTTCAATAGATGTGAACTCTAGGGAAATGACAAGTAGAGAATTGTGCAAACATGTTAGTATTGATCAAATGTTATAATAATATTTATTTCTCATAATATAGGTGATGCTCTGGGCATTGGGTCCTATAGCGAGTCTTTGCCACCTGGTTTTTATAGAGGACATCAGATGGTAAGTAGAAATGTATGGACTGTTGCTGGCATGATTTGTACACAAATACATAATATGGCATACATTTTTAAAAATATAACTTTGTTTACACATTACTTATGTACATAATCAGAAAGGGATACTCTAGAATGACTATGGTTCAATGTCACACAGAGGTTTGTTCTGCTCAATATGACTCATCTTCACACTTGATAGAAAATAACACAGGTTCATACACAGGCTTAGTAAGCTAGTGATAGATATTTATTATGAAATGGGGGGTGGGAGAGGGGTACAGAACTGATTCACACACTTGTATGAAATCTTTATATATAATTTCTTACATTAGGGAGATGACTTAATATAAAGACTGAAAGGGAACAATTTGAAGCCTGACAGTGAAGATTTCCAAGACTGACAGTGGGGAAAAAGCCAAGATTGAAATTGAAGTATACCAATGGGATCATGTCTGGCATATTTAAATTCTGCTGACCTTGAAAACCATACAAAGACATGTTCACATGGTAAGTGCAAACTATTTGATAGAATAAGGCTGTGGAGACATCCTATTGGAGACACTTAGATGATTTTCTATTTTGTAGATGGTATTTCCCAGTCCTCTATTTAATGAACTGATGAATAAGACACCTATTGAAGATCAACTGTTTACCCCTGAATTGACATTCAAAGACCATGCATTGTCCAGGTTGGTGTACCAATGCATGCTAGTGAAGACTGTAGAATATTAGTAGCTTACATACATTAGTCATATTTAGTTCTTAATTAGATATTTAGGGATCACAATCAGACACTTAGATGATTTTCCTTTTTAGATGGTATTTCCCAGTCCTCTATTTAATGAACTGATGAATAAGACACCTATTGAAGATCAACTGTTTACCCCTGAATTGACATTCAAAGACCATGCATTGTCCAGGTTGGTGTACCAATGCATGCTAGTGAAGACTGTAGAATATTAGTAGCTTACATACATTAGTCATATTTAGTTCTTAATTAGATATTTAGGGATCACAATCAGACACTTAGATGATTTTCCTTTTTAGATGGTATTTCCCAGTCCTCTATTTAATGAACTGATGAATAAGACACCTATTGAAGATCAACTGTTTACCCCTGAATTGACATTCAAAGACCATGCATTGTCCAGGTTGGTGTACCAATGCATGCTAGTGAAGACTGTAGAATATTAGTAGCTTACATACATTAGTCATATTTAGTTCTTAATTAGATATTTAGGGATCACAATCAGACACTTAGATGATTTTACTTTTTTAGATGGTATTTCCCAGTCCTCTATTTAATGAACTGATGAATAAGACACCTATTGAAGATCAACTGTTTACCCCTGAATTGACTTTCAAAGACCATGCATTGTCCAGGTTGGTGTACCAATGCATGCTAGTGAAGACTGTAGAATATTAGTAGCTTACATACATTAGTCATATTTAGTTCTTAATTAGATATTTAGGGATCACAATCAGAAAAAGGAATACATATTATAGTTGATATAGAGGTATTTGAATGGACATGAAATATTACATTTATGTTCAGCATACATATATTGTTTACATGTGATATACATTATTATGTATAAATTTAATTTTTGAAATTTAAATATTATTTTTAATCAACAATATAATGGTGTATGTATTTCATTAATTTAAAATGAATGTAATGATTATCTTTAAAAAATGTTGATCAAAGTTAGAGCATAGACACCATATGATTTTAAATGTATTTTATGAATATTTTACAACGTGTGTATTAACTTTGTTCCATTTTTATTATTTGTCATTTCAGATTGGCATCTGATGACTTCATGGAATATTTAATTATTTTCTATTAAATATATATTTTTTTTTAGCAGATTCTAATATATATCAATATAATCTGTAAATAAATAAAACTTGGACTCCCATGACTGGTAGTTGGCTATTTGACAAGCACATGCATAAGAGAAAATAATGCATTAATAGTAGAAAATAAAATTCTTCAGAGAATATTAAAAGATATATTTTAACATTAATTGGGGAGTCATATTCTTCAATGCTTTTATATTGAAAAAGTATATATTAAAAATATTTAGGATATGTATTAATATTATGATTGTTTTAACATTTAATAAGGTGAAGTGGTTCAATTACATGAAAGTGACAGTGTTGTTGAATGTAAAAAGAATTGTATAAGATCATGTATCTTCCTTAGGTATCTCAAAACATTATTAGAAAATATTTTACAATTATTACATTTATAAATGGTAGGTCATTTAACTTTATAATTTTTAATAATTAGTTATTGGATGCCAGGTTAATCTATGTAATTTTCTAGTGGAGTCATTTAACTATACTTAGTAATATTATGTATTTATTACAATCTTACCTCTTGGGTTAGACATCAAATATCTATATAGAATGTAATTTCCCCTTTAGTTTATTTTGTCAATGTTAAATCAAAATACAATATGTTTGGGTCCTTAAAGGGGTCATTCAAAATGTATATTTTGTATACATTGTTACAAATATCATACAAGAATTTAAACATATTTAGAATGTACTATAGAATTACATTCAGTCTTTAAATATACTTGTTAAAATAAAAATAAATGCACATATCTTAGTCAATGATATAAGGCATCTATATGCAAACAACAATCAGCATCAAAATAGCCTATGTAGAGATGTATTTAATCCACGAATATATATAATTACAATATAATGATTGAATAACAAAACATATTAAGTTGGTCAAATATAAGATTATGATACAAAATGCATACATAACATATAGCTTAATGTCCCTCTACGCTGAAGGCTAAAAAAGACCTCATTTAATAAATATATTTCAGTCAGTGTGTAAAACAATCTAGAAGTTAATCTAAATTTGCTTTACTCATATGTTAGACCAGTGCTTTCCAAACTGTGTGTCGGGACACACTAGTGTGTCGGCAGCAGTGTGTAGGTGTGTCCCTGCTTCAGCACAAATTTTTTTAAATTAAAATTTATTTTTTTTACATTGTTTTTTGGTTTCTGACTTTCCACCTGCTTGCTACGCATATCACATGGTTGACACGTGAGTGATACCTAGTGGGTCACAGATCATCTTAACCAATTGGCACAGCTCAGTGGGTACTGAAACTATTACCATTGGCAGATTTGGTGGCACATTGGCTCCTGACTGCACGTGTAGTCTCCTTAATTGGCTCGTGACTGCAAGTGTAGCTAGTGAGTGAGACAGCAGTGTGTTTGCAGCGTGGGCAGTAGTCAGTCGGACTCACAGAGCTCTGAGGGTGGCAGCTTAAACGCTGAGCTGAAGTCAGAAGTCAGTGGGATTTCTTTGCAGCTAGCTCCCAGTAGTGCATTGCTGCTCCTGCCCTTGATATATGGATAGGAAGTGGAAGCTTAAAAATGCTTGATGATGAAATGTGAGTGTCTTTATCTAATATTACAACAAATATTCCGAAACTGTGTTCATCTCATCAACCTCATACATCCCATTAAAATAGTAAGTAGATATTGGTGTTATTAAACATGTTTTTTAATTCTTGCACATACTGTTACTTGTAAATACATTTTGTGATTATATAATTTATGTATGTGTCCGTATCTCTTAAAACAAGATAGTTTAACCTCCTTTTTGCTAGTACAACTGAATTACTGTGTCGCGAAATGATGTAGGTCTACAAAGTGTGTCACCAACATGAAAAGTTTGGAAAGCTCTGTGTTAGACTCATTTAGCAAAAGGAAGGTGCCTAGGTTTATGATATATTAAGCATTATTGTGAAATGTTTATTTAAAGGGACATGAACTCAAAATATACTTAAAGGTAGCCATTTAAAAAAACAATGATTTATACATTCTGAATGAGTATTCTATTTTAATCAACTTTAAAACTTGTCTCATATTATGAATGCTCATTGTGATGTTGCTATCATTACTTTAGAAATAAGGCAGTAAATAGCTAATTTATTTGCTTCAGTACTCTGGACAGAACTTGATTGTTTGGAATAATTGATGCAACAATCGTCAAGGACAACCCAG
The DNA here is from genome assembly GCF_027579735.1 of Bombina bombina. NCBI lineage: Eukaryota > Metazoa > Chordata > Amphibia > Anura > Bombinatoridae > Bombina > Bombina bombina. Next base: position 633,285,542 of record NC_069501.1, read on the forward strand.
GTTTTTATTAAACAATTGTCCGTAATATAAAATATCATTATTGATTTTCAAAGAAACATAACAAGATAACTTAACATTTGATAATCGTATTAAATAATAAAGTTGATTAACATTTCATGCTCAATCACCAATGGTAAATTTGTTTGGACAGTGTCCCTTTAAGAGCTTGAAATAGTGTATTTACTTCTCTTCCTATCTTGACATACTTTGCTTGAAAAGCATATCGAGATAGGCTCAGTAGATGAAGATTGGTGGATGCACAGAGATGCCTTATGTGATTGGCTCAACCATGTGCATTTAAATTTCTTATGTTGAGGATATATAAATACTAAGAGAAAATGATTTACATTTTAAAGTCTAAACAATCTTCTATCTCTACAGATCATTTGATACAATTGTTTGTAATGTCTCTTTAAAACTAAAGACGCCATTGCACAATAACATATATGAGCACTTCAGAGAAATACAAGCTCGAGGTTTATTTGCGAATAACAAAGCTGTAGTTTAACATTTATAAACAGATTATCAAAGTTACTGACATTCTTCCCGGAATTTTAACATTAATAAATATTGCGTGGGAAACGCATCTTCAAACACCAGATTAGCATATTTAAACATTAGTGTAATGTCACGCAATAGCACACAATCAATGTGCATTATAAATACATTTAATAGAGCAATGTCAATACTTCACAATAAATTTATTTAAAGAACAATAAAGACATACAATATTAAATGTGTATTTGTATTAAAGAAACAGACCGTTATTAAACCGAGAAATGTCTACAACATTAATAATGTGACAGGATTAGATTTTAAAGAGTATTTAATCATTAATATTTCACGGATCACGGATATTAAATCTGCGTCACACATATCCGCATGACAGGCCCATGAGTTACAAATAAGTCTACATGAAAAATGAAGTTACAGCACCACCAAGCGGTATGTGTAAGGAAGTTACTAAGATATGAAACATTAAGGAACGGCCAATCAGAGTTCATCACACAAACACAACTTGAGTCAGGATGGTCTCACAGACATTATAACAATATTTCAAACTTTTATCCAATCAGATGTACAGATAAATTGTCCCATGGTGCATCTCATGTTTACTTCACCATATAAAAGTCCATTACACGTTGCCATCTTTGTCAGTTCTCTAATGCCTGCAGGCGTACTAGATATATTTTTATATATATATATATATATTTGAGAAGACAACCCAGCAGGCATGTCAGTTCCCAGGTTCACCAAGGAGGAGAGCGCTGCACTGGTCCACGCCGTCAAGGACTTTTATCCCCAGCTGTTTGGGAACAAGAGGAGCTCGACAGATGCGCCTGTTAAGAAGGCCCTCTGGGAGTCTATCACCAATGCGGTTAGATTGGTGTGTGACGTCCAGAGGACCCAGGATCAGATCATGAGGAGATTCGGAGATATGAGGTTGCGTTTATCGAAAAAAGTCAACCTCATAAGGGACTGGGTACAAGCCCGTAAAAGAGGGGGCCAAAGAAAGGCCCCGCGGAAACTGTACCTACTCCCTTATGAGGTGACTTTATGCGAGCTCCTCAATCTCCGGGTCCCCAAAAGATTTAGATCCTCGCCATCCTCGGCCTCCTCTTCTTCCCTCCCAGCTGCGGGATCTGAAAGTCCTGACGCGGGGGACAGGGCAGATGCTTCTCCGTCCGGTGGCCTGGGAGGACCCGATAGAGAATCTGAACCAGGTAATTATCCAACTTCATATAATATTTATAATGTTAAAAATCCAAAATGTGTATTTAGTCAGATACTAAACCTATACAGATCTCACAACATACACTACATATGATGTTTAGATATCTGATTTTACATTAGTGATACATGAAATTGGAATGATGTTTCTTGCGCTCTACAGAATATGCGTCACAGAGCGGAAATGTAATTTCGCATCCACGTTAACATGGGTTTGCGGAAAGTGGCATTGCTTTATACATGTTGGTCAAATGACGGATGCGTAATTCCGCTTGGAATCATTGCGCAATGATCGCGAAAATGGCATTTCTCATCCACGTTAACATGGGTTTGCGGAAAGTGGCATTGCTTTATACATGTTGTTAAAAATTAAATGGAAAATCTTAGATTAGTGAAGAATACAGTATTCTTATTTTAAATATTATATCTAATAAAAAACGAATAATACTAATAAATTATAACATATGGCCATCAATTGATGATTATGTAATAACAAGCATATATTCTTAAAGATACAGTAAACAACACAACTGATTGAAAATAAGAGTCCAGGATATATTTATCATTCATTTAATTGCGGAAACTATTAACTCATGGGACTACCAAAGGATTAATATTTTTCTATTGATTTGTTATTAATGTAAATATTTTAAACATGGCATGATTAGTATTAATGATATGCAATCCTCATTTAATATATTACAGATATGGATGTGGCTGCTGGATCCTCAAGCCAGGGCTTGTCACAGTATGGTATGTCTCATTTTAATTGACATTTGTCTTAGAAACATGGAATGAACATTACATACTAAATACACATTGTTCTATATTTATATGTAATGTCTATTTAATAGATGAAAATTATATAATTATTCGGATATACTTAAATAACATATTTGATTTTAATTGCATGCTCAATACCATTCATTACATCAACATATGGAGTAGATAATTCATTAACAAACAACAACATTGTGGAATCTATTTAATTTTAGATTAAAGGGATACTGAACTACAATTATTAATATTGTCTTTCACATACAGTATGCAATATTAATAAACATAAAATATAATACTATCATCATATGTGACATATTCTATTGCTAAATGTATTTTAAAATAAAGAAAGTACGTTTATGTGCATCTAAATATTTGTTGACCAACCTGGGTTTATATTGATGATTGGTGGATACCTTCAACAAACAATATTTATTGAATCCAATATTCCTTATCTGCCTTTAAGATTAATATCGAACAACATTCGAATTATAATAGGAGTCAATGTTAAATCATTTTTTACAGTTTGAACATAGAAATCAATTATTTAAATTAATCATGTCAGTGTCCCTTTAAGACAAAATAGATTCATTCATCATTACATTATTTTTATTAAAAACTATTGATATATAAATCTAATTATCTGTTGGAGTTACTTTATATATATCTGCATACTCTAACAGCACCATGATTACATATTTGTAATAATAAAGTTTGTTATGTATTGTGATAAATATGTGTTGTGTCCTAAACAAGATTACTGTACATTGAAAAAATGGCTCGATGTGACACATGTTTGTTTAGATTTGTCAACAGATGCTCCTCAATATGTGGTTTGTGTGTATTCTTGTAACTTCTTAAGGACATATGACGGAATTATTCCGTCATAAAACAATTGAGCTAAGTGAAAGCTGTGTCCTTAAAGGGTTAAGAACATTGATCATTGGGTATATTTAGATATGCAATAGCAGCATCTGAGATGAATTTGATGTCTAATGTAGTCTGACATTAAACATATGTTGAATACAGATATGTTTACAGAATCCCCTTGATTCAATCAAGCATTTTCTGGTGTAATGACTGCTCTATTCTTCACATTTTAAAGTTGATTAATGTTAAAATTCTAGACAGATGTGATTTAGTGATATCCAAAATGTGTTTAATAATATATATCTATATCATTCATAGAGAGAGTTGGTGTGGGGAGCCCACAGGAATCCAGCAGTGACATAGAGCCGCCTTTGCGGTCTCCTGGTAAGTCCATTGACTCATTTATATGTAATTGAAGGTGTATTGCTAATCAATATTATGATCATGATTCCGATGAAGCATAACATTATAAAAAATCATAGAATTTATCTTCTGATTATATATTTATTTTTTATATTGAGCGATTAATAATTTCTACTTTATTATTCTACACATTTGTTATTCATAAGATGTCTAACATATGTTTTTTTCATTTTTTTTTTTTTTTAACAACAGTCATCAAGTGATACACACATGAGAAATCTTAAATGTTCTATGTACTATGCTTTTATGAATTTAACATTAAGACAAACAATACATTAATATTCTGATTTATTGACAATAACAAATCTATTGTCATTTGTATGCTCCATCAAAATGATGTAAATCATAACTTTGTGTGTGTATATCTTTAATGCAACATTGATGTGCGTATTTGAGCAACAGTAACATATGTTATAATATCTGATCTTAAGGTGTACACAACATGTTATGTTTTACAGAGATTGATGTCACATGTGGGATGGAGGAGGAAGAGGCTGCCTTGGAGTCTGATGGTATGTGAAATATATCTATCATGTTTCCAACATGTTTCTTTTTTTGAAATCATTTTATTGAAGACATTCAAAGTCTACAGCTTTTTCCCTTTAAAAAGGAATATTATTTGTCTGTTCAAATACACTACTGCCCCCTTTCTATATCAGGCAGCATGAAAATCTGCTTGTATATATTTTTTTAAGAATATATAATTCATGCCATCATTATGTCACATGCATATTCCATGCCAAAACACAATAATAAGTTTCACATTGTACAGACAGTCATTGAGATTCATCTGAGTGCCTATATAGATACCATATCCTCATTTCAGAATAGTTTACAGATTCAAACACACTTCGAGGTATATTGAAAACATAATCAATTTTAAATGCGTTGATTTGATGTCAGGATGTATGAGATGTTAATATATTTCTTTTACATTTTCAGATGGATCCACCACTTCTGGTCATCTGGATTCCGCCCCTGCCCAGTCACAGACTCCTCCCCGTGCACACACCCCTGACCATGGCCACACCTCTGCACACACCCAGAGCCCTTCCCATCACCAAACCCATGACCATGCCCCGACCACTGCCAGCCCTTCCCATATTTCATATCCTGTCCCTCCCAAAAAACGCCCATACACCCCCCTTCGCCGCTCTCCCCGTATTCTGGCCCGTACAGCTGCCCAGACCCAAACTCCCCACTCCCCAGCTGTACGGCCTACCCTGGAGCAGCAGCTCACCACTCCCCAAGCCATTCCCATCCCTCCCCGAGCCAATCCCATCCCTCCCCCCTGTTTAAACCTTCATTGTCCTGGGTGTCAGATTGTCCTTCCCAGGCACAGCTGTAAGTATCATTCTAAATACACTTTATAAGATACTTAAAGGTACAGTGAAGTTAAATTGGTTAAATTGTGATTCAAATCCAGCATGCAATGTTAAGCCAATGTATAATAGAATACTCTTATGAATTATTCGTCATTCTCTTGATATATTTATTGAAAACAACTTATTCCTATAATTAGTTTAAACAATAAAATAAATGTGGCCATCATTTCTTTATTGTTGGATGAATGTATCCATCAACCAGCATGCACAAACAAGGTTCATCAACAAATATTGGCTTCCATAAAAACCAACATTCTTGCATTCAAAATATAGCTTGACAATTAAAACATATAATGAATATGTGTAATTTCTAAAGATTTGTCATGTCATGCTCTATCTGAATCAGTCCATTAAATATTTAGGTTCAGTGTCCCTTTAATTGGATATCACTACATATACCAAACACCACTACTTGGATCCAAAATTTTATGTCCAAATGTGGATACATTATCTCTTGTCTAACCCAGTGGGAATGTAATTTCTTCTGGTTGCTATGTTTACACAGCTTGTCCTCAATGCCAAAATGTTTAAGGATAGGTGTGCCTACCACAGTCTAAATTGAATTTTTAAATTGCTGATGTAAGTACAATGTAAATCCTTTAACAAGATTTGATACACTCAAGCTGTATAAGTGGATCATCTAAAACCAATTAAAGGGTTCAACATGTTTGAGTAACATGAGCCTTTAATGATTTCTGTCTGTCTGAATAACCTAATTCATGTGTAAAGAATATATGAAAAATAATTGATGTAAATAATTATTTGTCTTTATGATGACAATGTATGTATTAAAATCTTTTATTCTGTTGTGTAATTATCCTTAATATTAATTTTTATTTTATTTTAGGCTGTGACTCAGCATGGCTCATGCTAGAAGGGATAGCAAGAGTAGAGCAGGCCGTGTTGAGGAACGCAGCTGTCCTGAGAGGGATGAACGACACCATGCAGGCCCAGCTCCGGGTTCAGGACTTGACTCTGCGTGAAATTATGCAATTACGTTCAAGGCCTGAATCTGGAGCTGGACATGCACAGGACAATGAAGAGGATGACCAGTAAGTGGAGGATCTGGATATGCTCCATGGTGGCAGATAATAATCCTCCGTCCACATGTTGAATTTGTATTTATATTGTTGCCATTTGGCCTTTTTATCAGTTTTTTGTTGTGCCTGTTGCACTCTTTTACCTTGTCATGTGTCTCCAATGAGGCTATGCTGGCCCTTGGCAACTCTCTTCATGGACTGTGATGCACTGTGTTACCTTGTCATGTGTCTCCAATGGGGCTATGCTGGCCCTTGGCAACTCTCTTCATGGACTGTGATGCACTGTGTTACCTTGTCATGTGTCTCCAATGAGGCTATGCTGGCCCTTGGCAACTCTCTTCATGGACTGTGATGCACTGTGTTACCTTGTCATGTGTCTCCAATGAGGCTATGCTGGCCCTTGGCAACTCTCTTCATGGACTGTGATGCACTGTGTTACCTTGTCATGTGTCTCCAATGAGGCTATGCTGGCCCTTGGCAACTCTCTTCATGGACTGTGATGCACTGTGTTACCTTGCCATGTGTCTCCAATGAGGCTATGCTGGCCCTTGGCAACTCTCTTCATGGACTGTGATGCACTGTGTTACCTTGCCTTGTGTCTCCAATGGGGCTATGCTGGCCCTTGGCAACTCTCTTCATGGACTGTGATGCACTGTGTTACCTTGTCATGTGTCTCCAATGAGGCTATGCTGGCCCTTGGCAACTCTCTTCATGGACTGTGATGCACTGTGTTACCTTGTCATATGGCTCATATATTCCTTATTTTTACAAGATTATTTATAAACGTTGTGTATGTTTTCTTACATACTAATAAAATAAATTTTATTTCACAAATCTTTGTCCTCATTCTTCCTGTTATTTTTTGCAAGCTCTAGTTTATGTTGTTTATCCTTAAAGGGACCTAACAAATCTATTTGTTATAATGAAATCATATATGTAAGACAATAGTAAATGACTTTAAGATTAACATCTCCAATGTAATCTTATTATTTGTGTTTATATTATTTTCTCTTAGCTCTATCATTGCCTGATTATGATTAGCAGAGTAATTTCTTTATATATGTATATATATTTTTGTATTTGTGTATATATGTATATTTAAATGTTCATATCCATGTGTGTATTTATAAACTCTGCATGAATTGATGCACCTTTACCAAATGATCTGAGTATTGATACAATGATATAATCCCTGTAAAGTGTTCATTTTATTTAAATAGTATTGACTATGTGTATGCTCTTTTTAAAAACAAAATAATGTCCCTTTAAGTGATGTTGATCACTATTGTAAATGAATGTATTTCCATTTGTAAAGCGTTTTTGTCCTTTTTACAAGAACAAGGACATATAATTTTATTAATAAACAATCTTATTGTAATGTTGACAGCACCTGTATTTCATTTTCAAATCTATATTATTGTCAAAGTGTAACCAAATCAATCTCTGTGTGTAATACAAATAATGTAGATGATGAATATTAGTTAACTAATATGTTAACAAAATACATCTCCTCCCATATATGGCTATAGGTAGGCTGACCATAATTAAACTTGAATAAATGACACGTTTAATCAATACATGTATAACTATTGTTATTCAACAACAATCCAAACATATCTTAAAACATCAATGGCATATGTATTTCTCATGTGTATCTTTTAAATGTTAAAGATATACACCATAGCTATAGTTCAAGGGACAGTCAAGTCCGAAAAGATGATTCATGATTTGGTGACATTCCTAGATAGCAATCTACACACATACTAGTTCCTAAAATATAAATACGTTTCTTAATGATATGCCAAGATGTCACTGAGTCCTTGTATTGTCTGCGGTTTTTCAGCGATCTCGGATGCGCCATGTTGCTTAAGACGTCACCTGCCAGGCTGTCCAATGATTCCTTGTATTGACTGACGTTCTTACGTGATCAGGAATATGCCTTTTATTGGATTGCGTTTTGACGCGATCAAGGATGCGCCTTTTTTTTTTGGGCGTTCTTACGTGATCAATAATGTGCCTTTCATTGGATGGCGTTCTTACGTGATCAAGGAAGCGCCATGTTAAGACGGCACATGTAAAGTTAAAAAAACGTGTGATTGGATTGCGTAGTCCCGCAATATTTGTGCACGTTAAAAACGTTTGTGACTGCATGCAATTTTAAAAAGCTTGCGAATATGTATTATTTGCATCATGTTACATTGTTGACCCGTAGCTGATAAAGACCAACACATTCTCTTTTGCTGGATGTCTGGTTGAATCAACGAACGAAAGCAAAATGTTTTCATGCATAGGATATTTCTAGGCAAGTGCAAATCTCTACAGTCCATGTTTAATATGTTTGTCAACAATGTTCCTTTTTCTTAAAAATTAATGTTGTGTTTAATGTTGAACATATCTAATTAATAAATATGCGCTATTGTGTTTGAATAAAGTAATCAATATGCATTTATCATATGCTAAATATATGATGCCGACTTCTTCTAAATGTAATTTCGTTGTATATTTTATGAAAGGTTCATTAGACACTCACATTATAAATAAAAATATTTGATTTTGTCTCTAGTTAGATAGTCCATTGTTTAACCAATAGGTTTATTTTGTCTTGTGTTGTAAGAAAATGTAAGTAATTTTCTTACTCCTCGCAAAGCCAATGAGTTTCATGTGAGTACCATCTCCAGCTTTGTCCAGTTTGTGTAAAGGTTCTTTTCATATGTTAATGATGGGGTATTGTGTTTTACGGTTGTAATGGTGGTTCATCTATATTTAAAATATAGCTAACCCTATTTTATTTGCAAGTGTTTGAAGCTTTTTAATATTGCTATCAGTATATGTTAATCTTGTTGTTTGTAGTAGTGTCTATTACATACAGTTATGTAAAAAATATAGGATACTGTCCCTTGAATGCAAATGTTGTTTTTTTGTATCATGTATGAGATCCACATAGTTTAATCTTCAAATATATTTTTGTTAGCATATTTCACCCCCCCACTCCTAAAAGGACTTTAAACCATATTCATTGTTAAAATAAAAATAGTTACAATAAAATATTAACACAATAATGTCTCTTAAAGAAAATAGACTTTATTTAACACGTCAATATAAATGTGATTTTCAAATTTTTTTTTTGACAAAGTACATGTAGATATAGCAACAAGCTTAAAATGTGTTAGCATATGTAATGTTGTTAAAGGGACAGTTTCGAAAAAAAATTTTTTAACATTATTCGAAAAGTCAATTCTGTAATAACAAGGATATCAAATGTTTCTCAACAATTGAACATTTGCTATCTAAATTTGCTATCTAAACCTATGAGGTTGGTGTGCTCATTTCTTAAATCTTGAAGAGTGCTTGTAATCATTATACAATTTGAGCACTAGAGGGCATTTGGATAGCATTTGTATATGTAAAATCTTGTGCTCATACAGCATATTATTGACCATGTATTGATCATTGATATCTAAAATGTTGTTATGTCAGAACAACAAATAAGTGGTCATTTTTCATAGTCATAGATACAAGGGTAAGCACATAAGTCACACATGTATTTCTCCATGTTTTGTTGTTTCAAACTTTATAATGCGTAATACAGTGTTTTCTTTGTAATCAATAATTTTCTGACTGTCCCTTTAAGCTGTGTTATTGGCATTCAAACAGTAATATGCCATCATGGATAATTGTTATGGTAATTTAGTTAGCGATTCGGGAAACAGTTTGGACATCACATCACAGAAACCAATCAATATCATGAACAAGGATAGGTATGTGATGATGTGGTTTTCACACACTTATAACCCACACTCTGCAAAGAATCTTCCTCCATGGACCCGGTCCCATAGAAGTCGATTATATACAGAGTGTGGTCCACAAGTGTATGAAAACCACATCATCACATACCTATCCATTACCCAAAAAAAAAAATTTAAGATGGAAAAAAATACTTACTTCCTCTTCCTTCCCCTCTTCCCACGGGGCTGAGGCTCTGGGAGAGGCAACTGCCGACTCCGAAGAGTCCTCCTTGGAGCTGTTGTGGGAGGAGTGGAAGGAAGAGTACTGGGACGACCAAGGTGAGGAGTAGATGGCTGAGGAGGAGGAGGAGAAGATGGATGAGGAGGAGAAGATGGCTGAGGAGGAGGAGGAGTAGATGGCTGAGGAGGAGGAGGAGTAGATGGCTGAGGAGGAGGATGAGATGGGCCGGCAGGAGGAGATGGCCCAGCAGCAAGAGGCCCAGCAACAAGAGGCCCAGCAACAGGAGGTAGACCAGCATGCGCCTCCCGGAAAAATGTGAACATTTCCTGATGAAGATTGAACATTCTTGTTTGTCCTTCTTGTATTGTATTCAGTATACTGATTATTTCATTTTGGCCTTGAATTATTTGATTCTGCCCATCAAGTATTCTGCGTCGTCCTTCTATGTTTTCTATCCGGGAGGTACGCATCTGGTCTATGTACTCCAGTAGAACCCGCACCTCCGCTATTTCTTCTTGTTGTGCCTGTTGAACCCGTGCACAGCGGGGTGCCCGTGCACGGCGGAGTGCGGGTCTTTGAGGGACCTCGGGTTCCGCGGGTTCAGCGGGATCCTCCTGTGCTTCCGGGGCCTCTTGATCATCTCCCGTGCGCTGTTCGTCACGGGGGGCCTCTTCCCTCCGAAGTGGGAATTCCTCACCACCACTCTCATCCCGGGGAGATGCAGGAGGCTGTGCTGCCTCGTCCCCAGACTCTGTATATTAAAAAAAAAAGAAAAAAAGAAATGTATATATTAGCATATTTGCAAATAAAGGTTTAAATGACTTAGCTTACGATACAATTACAAATGCAGAATCATTAATCCACTTTGAAATCTAACAAACAATCAATTCTATTTCCGCTTTTTCTAAACAGTGTTTGTGATATCTGGTCAATGTGAATGTTTTTGCGTTGGTTTTCAGTCTGTTTAAATGCACACCTAACCTATAGCCTAGATACTGATGTAACCGCTAAGTAATAGAATGCGTGTAAACAGCGTAATAGCATTAATCTGATCCTTAACACATGAAACCCAATGTTTTATCTTTCATGATTTATAAGCATACATTTAGTATCAACTTTCGAATGTACTTTTGTTATCTAATTAGCTTCATTCTCTGGATATTCTTTGCTGAAAAGCATATCTAAATATGTTTATAAGATTCTGATTGTTAGCTGAATATAGCTGCCTCCTGTGATTGTTTCACCGTGTGCATGGCTATTTCTTCATTAAAATATATCTCAAGAATGAATCAAATTATGTAATATAAGTACATTTGAATGTTTTGTCAAATTGTATTCGCTACCTCAATCATGAAAGTAAATGTTTGCGTATAGTGTCCATTGAAATACATTCGTATGTGAAATTATTGTTCAATGAGCTTACCGTCAGATGAGAGTGGCAGGTTCCCGGTATCGATTCCTCCGATACCGACTACTTCCACCTCGGAGATGCTGGGCCGCAACATTTCCTCCCATCTGCAGTACTCCATTTCAAGGGCAGGGCCGCCACCGGTCCCTGCGGCATGTCGGGCCTCCAGGCTTAACTTTTTTTTAAGTTCAAGTTTACAGTCCCGGTACCGATGTTTGATGGAATCCATATCCCGGTTCCGGCCACCCACTGCATTGACTGCATTCCGAATCTCGTTCCAGAGCCTCCTCCTGTCAGTCGGGGTAGTCTTCTGGTGCTGCAGCATCCTATACCTGGCCATATAGGCCTCTACGAGGGCCTCCTTCTCCTCCATCGTAAACCTCGCCTCCCTAGTCGCCTTGGCCTTCCCCTGTGACGATGCCCTCTGTTTCCCGGACTGTGAAGCCCTACTCTGACCGCCACTGGGCCCAGCCACTTGGTCATCTTGAACCAAGTGGCTGGGTCCACCCACCGCTTCCACCCCCGCTTCCTGCCCCCCTTCCTGCCCCCCTTCCTGCCCTGTTCCTCTCCCCCTCCCTCTACTCCCCCCTCTACCTGTCCCCTGCCTGGCCTCCATCTCCTCCCTAAACTAAACCCCAAATAATCAAAAAAAAGTGAGTGTGATGAAATGAAAGGGGGTCAAAATAAAGAACTAAAAAGACAAAAAAGGTGCTTAAAGTGTGAGGGATGTAAAAAAAAAAAAAGAGGGTAAGGAGTATTTAAATAAACGAAAAGAATAAGACTAAAAGGAGGATATGTAAACTAAATGTAACTAGGGGATGGGTATGGGATGGGTATGGGGTATGGGATAAGAGTAAATGGGATGAAAGGGAATGGGACTACAAGGAATGGGGTATGGAGTGTAGTATGAGGGGGTAGGGGGTATGGAGTGTATGTAGTGTTATTGATAAGTGTATGTATGTATTGAATGTGTTTGCGTGTAAATGTGTTAAGTGTACAGATAAATCACTCGCTCGCTAACTAACACTACTTCTAATTCTCAATAACAAACACTCCCACTAACGCTCACTAACTACCACTAACTGACGCTCACACTAACAACTATCACTAATAACTCCCACTAACTCACTCACGCTCCCACTAACAGACTCTCTCCCACTCCCGCTAACTCCCACTAACTCACTCACTCTCTCACGCTAACACTACCAACTGACTATCTCACGCTAACACTACCAACTGACTATCTCACGCTAACACTACCAACTGACTCTCTCACGCTAACACTACCAACTGACTCTCTCACACTAACACTAACTCACTCTCAAAAATTCGCAAAATCTCTATTCTTAAATCTCCAAAGACCCACCAGCAACACAGTCAAAGAAGCCCTGCTTGTGTGGTGCTTATATACCCTGTGTAAATGTTTAATGATGTCCCAATTTCCATTGTAATTAGTGTTCAGGTGTGCTTTATTAGCAATTAATATTATTGCAATGTGTATTAGGTGTGTTAATTTGCGCATGCTCATTTTGAGTTGGTATTTGTGGAATGTGTAGAATGCGATGATGTCATAGTGGTCGTTTTCTCTAACATTGTCCAATAGTATTCTTTTTAAATGTGAATTTGCGATGGTGTGTTCTTCGTGAAGTGTTGTATATGTATGTTTTTCATAATATATAATGATATTGAATGCGATTTTTTTTTTAGTGTATGTATATATTTTTTAATCCTTGTTGTTATTGTGCGATTTTCCGCATCTTAAAGTATATGCGTATTCCCCGTATAAATAGTATTAAAACTTCCCCCGCTTGTGAATGTGTAATGCTTGTGTGCTTTGTTGATTGATTGATGTTGTGACATTTGCGGCGTGTTATTGTTGTGCATGATGTGGTATGCGTCATATGACCGAGCTGTGCGTATTCTCGCGAGATCGAGTGTTAGGTAAAAAAAGCTATTTTATGACTTTCCCATTGATCTCTATGGGAGACTGTCTAACGCGGGCAGGATTACGCGTGTGACATACACGCGTTAGGAGCATCGTTAGATGGTCTTATATTAACTCTAAATACCGGAGTCAAACAATGACGTGCGTTAGACATAAAACACGCGTGGCGTTAACAGCCCATCTACCGCCGAACTCTAAATCTAGCCGTTAGTCTGTCACATAATACAAAGGGCTGGAAAATTTGAGAAAAATAAATTTGCCAGAAAAAAAAATCTACTGTTTATTTTAAATTCAGAGTAGGTGCTATTGAATTGTCTTTTTATTATGCACTTGTTAATTATGCAATTCTACTGCATTTAGTGGTCCTAAAGTTTAAAGGGATAGAAAGGTCAAAAATGAAATATGTCTGGGTGTGTTTCAATATGAAATATAAGAATTTTTGCAATATTCTTTCATCAGCAAGTTATTGCTGTTTTGCTGCTGCATACACACATATCCTGCACCAGTATTTAAAGGGACACTGTACCCAAAAATTTTATTTTGTGATTCAGATTGAGCATGAAATTTTAAGCAAATTTCGAATTTACTCCTATTATCAAATTTTCTTCATTCTCTTGGTATCTTTATTTGAAATGCAAGAATGTAAGTTTAGATGCCGGCCCATTTTTGGTGAACAACCTGGGTTGTCCTTGCTGATTGGTGGATAAATTCATCCACCAATAAAAAAGTGCCGTCCAGAGTACTGAAACCAAAAAAAAAGCTTAGATGCCTTCTTTTTCAAATAATGATAGCAAGAGAACGAAGAAAAATTGATAATAGGAGTAAATTAGAAAGTTGCTTAAAATTGCATGCTCTTTCTGAATTACAAAAGAAAAAATTTAGGTTCAGTGTCCCTTTAACTTTTAAAGGCCGCTCTGACGTTCTATTCCGTTCTAACTGCACCGGGCTTTAGCGCCGTTAGGATGGAATAGAACGTCCTAGCCGATTGGCTGTCCTGAAGCCAACGGCGCTTCCAGGATGCGTTGGCGGTCTGGAGGGCATGCCTAGCATCTTAGGGATGCCCCCTGACCCGATGCCATCATTGAAATTCTGTAATCACGTGCGCGATTGCAGGATTTCAATTTGTTTACATCGCAACGTGGTTCCGACATAGACAAATTAACCCCGTCATAAACACCATGCCTGCTTAGAGAGCTGATAATAGTGTATAGCTTCTGAAGACATGGTTTGTGTCAAATCATTGCTGACTCTCTGAGAAGGCGTGTTGTTTAAATAGTGGCGCATGGGTCTTCACAGGATATGTGCGTATGCCGCAGAACAAGAGTAATAACTTTTTATAGAAGCATTTTTCCTAATGAAAGTATATTGATAAAATGCTTCTATTTCAAATTAAAATCAATTCATGCACATTTCATTTTTGACCTTTCTTGATTTACAAAACATAAAGGTAACAGAAACTATAAGAGTATTTCACGGTTATGCTAAATGTCACATGTTTAATCACACTCTAAGTGTCTAATGTTTTTTTTTTCTATTACTCAAGTTTCAGATCTTATAAAGAAAATATAAACTTTCAAACTTCCTTTAATAAGCTGCTGAAAGTAGAAGTGTTCTTGTCTTTTAAGTATGAGTGAGACCTAAAAGTCTGGCATGAAAGATACATGCAGGTCAATAGTAAGCTGGGCCAGTACACCCTCAGCAAACCATTCATTCACCCTTTGCAATGCAAAGCATGTTAAAAAGGCATGTGTGACATTTTTTAAACACTAACATTTGTGTCTCTATAAAGCCCCAAAGGTGCAGATCTCAGAAGCAACTTGCTCAACTGCTTTTATATACACAAAGAGCTCCTGTTAAAGTATCTGTAATCTTATTATGTCCTTGCAAGTTTCAATTCTATTTAATGTTCCCATAGGGGCATTTAAAGATAATCTTTTCATCGGTTTTAGGGCAGGCTAAACTTTTCTCATAACACTATAGGTACAGTATGTAATGAAAAAATAGACAATAAATATCTCAATTTCTGGGCCTAATTATTTCCAATTTTCACGGTTTCACGGTAAACTAGTAGATTTTATTTATATTTGTCCATCCATCAAGTCGTTTTGGATAACAGTAAGCATAAAGTATGTTGTGGTTTGTTTGAGGCACAAAAATGAGAATGATAATTTATATTTTGGATACTTTATTATTCTAAGATAAATCCTAGCAAAACATAGAAACTTTATGAGTGCTTAGTGTAGCAATGAATAATCTGTTAATAAAAAGTATCCAAGTTCCCAACTGTTTCCCAAAAGATGTACTCTAGTCTTCGTCTACAATAACCCACCTTTTAGTATTTCAGTTTACAATTCTGATTATTAAAATGCGATGTCCTCCCTTCCTCTCTCGATCGGGGCTTCAAAACGAAATTGGGTTACTCAAGGTGTTATTCCGATTAATTCAACCAGCAGAACGAAGTATAGGGCTCTGAATAAACACTGACAGTTCAACTGTCGCTGACTTCAATAGCAACATTTGCGCATGCCAGGAATTTGATTGGCACCACCGTTCTACATCCCTTTATTCTTTATTTTTAAAAACTAATCAATACTTTATTTGATTGTAAAAACCTGATTAAATGAAACTGTTAATGGAATTTATATATTAAATATGCACATTTAAATTTCAACAACTTATTTTATTAGCGAATAGGGCGTATTTATACAATCTACAACCAACTCAATAAGGCTTTTACCATAAGCAATTCGCATGTTCAGTCCCAGGAGTTTGAGGCTCGTTAAGTGCAATACGCATGCGTACTGCCAATACTTGCCATCATCAATCTTCTCGGCGCATGCGAAGTGCATGTCTATGGGAGGAGGACGGAGCTCGGTGGGAACAAGTTACGTCTTAGAGCGCCGTCGCGTTTCCACGTCCGGTGATGGCGGCCGTGTATGTGAGCCCATGAGGCGGGGAAACGGAATACCGAGCCGCTGCGGGGGGAAGCAGAAGACGTCCGAGGCAATGGCGGGGGTGTTTGACATTGACCTGGACCAGCCCGAGGACGCTATTTCGGACGATGAGTTGGAAGATGGGGTAAGACAAGGGGCCTGCGGGTGGTGCCTCGGGAAGTGCAGGCCTTGTCTATCGTTACTGTCTGTATGTCAGAGTTTAGTTGTTGGTCTGTCCGTCAGATACGCTCCTGTCAGGTCAGGGTTTGACAGTGGCCCTAACGTTTTTACTTCTAGCGCCTAACTTTTTTTTGTTTTGTTCTAAATATATGTATATGGCGACCCTTCGTAGGATTCTAAAATACGTGACTGGTTCTTCCATTTTACCTAGATTTTTGGTCTTAGGATAAAGATAAGGTATTAGTTGGTTATTATATATGGAGGCTTCCATCAGTGCATTTGATACTTTTACAAGTTGTTGTCGGAGCCATACTGTCTACTTTTATGATTCACTTATGGGTATTTCAGAACTTGACAGGTGACACCTTGTGCATCAGCTTTGGGATTTGTTGGCTTTTAAAATCATTGACGTAATCAATTTAGTGGGGACATTGTGAAACACAAGTATCACTTGTTCTGGTAAACAGTCTCAACTTTCTGTATTTACCCTATTTTTCTGCTTTGCCTGTAATTTCATAGGTGACTCCTGAAATATTTACTGAAAACCTTGACAGCTGAAGGAATTTGAGAATATTTAGGGATATTCTGTGTTAACATTTTAAAATTAAGTTTTTAGTTAGTTTTTATTGGAAGCATTATGGTGGTTTGAACAAATCGGTTGAAATAAACAAATAGTCCCCTGTGCTGTTAAACATGTCATTATTTTTCTATACTAAACACAATCTTTGTGTTCCTTTTGCTGGGAATAAGCTTTTAGTTTAACTTGGTGCATAAAGTATATGTGATGAACCTTCATGTAAACTACAAGCTGTCGGTCTAGTGACAAGCTGTTCCATCATTTGTACAAATAGAATGTTAGTAATTCTTAGTTGCAGAAAATCCTGCTCTAGCTTGGGATACATTATTTTAACTTGTGATCTGATCTGTCTCTTGTTTTAATTTAGTAGGTAATCCGTATTAACAACAGGAAGTAAACCATTATTACACTGTTATGTCTTAGCAAACAATTTGATAACACAAAATGAGGACAGAGTGACAATTCACAGTGCTATTTTAACTGTTTTGTGGAACGTTTTTTTAATGTTTGTGTGTCTTGATGAATGATTGTTTTTCCTTTTTACTGTGGTTTAAATCTTGATTTTATTTTTTGCCTTAGTTAAATAGTGTCCACAGCTTAAAGCAGTAAAACATTTCTGGCTAATAATGCTTATTGAAATTTATAGTTTGCTTCAGGCTGCTAAGAGAAGATTTCTGCTAAATTAACGAAAAAATAAATTAGACCCTTCAAAATTATAAAATGGCAGTCATCCTCTTCAGCCAGCAATGATAAGTAAGAAGTACAAAACCAATACGGCATTTCAACTTAAATTTAAATAACTTTTAGTTAGTTTTTAAAGGGAACATATATTATATATATATATATATATATATATATATATATATATATATATATATATATATACATAGTACAATGTAGAGCTGCAACAACTAATCGGTATAATAGATTATGAAAATAGTTGTCAACGAATCTCATCGATAAGTTGGTCTGTGCATGGCACCAGCTTCTACAATGAACTCCTGCACATGGTATTGTGCTTTTGTTGTTATGCCCTTAGCCTAAAGGATGTCTACCTACAGACATTTACTTTTTCACTTTTTCAGGACAGTATACGATTACAACTATTCCTGGCTTATGTGCAGCCCAGAAATAAAATAGGAGCCATCATTTGGATTGTTTATATTAAATTAGGTGATTGGGGACTATGCTTTGCATGATATAGTGCTGAACTTGTTATTTACACCTAGCCCTAGATTGATGGGATTTTTGAATAATGTGCACTATTATCTGTTTGCACAATTATTAGTGGATTGCTTGGTATTGCTGATTATACATGAACTATATAGATTGTGTAAGGCTTTGTCCTGTTATTGATATAAAGTCCTTAGCTCTTTTGACTTTTTTTTTTTTTTTTTAAATAAATTGGGATATGTACCAGATACAACCTCTAAGTATATATCTGTTATTAAAATGGACTAAATATTTTTACCTATCCTTATAGCTGGTTATTTACCATTGCATATCGATATTCAAGATATTTTTTATGTTGGAACAAAGTCCAGGCTTACTTTGTTTAGAAACCCCTTGCCAAGGTGTAAAACAATTGGTGAAGAGCTAACAAAGATAAATATCCCACTTTGGCGAAAATGGCAAAATTCTACTTATGCATAACAGGTACCTCAACAGCATCTGAGCACCTCTTCTCTGCTGCAGGCAATAAAGCTGCAAAAAGAGGGCTAGCCTCAGCCAGGAGCATGTGGTCATGTTGATATTTTTGCATTTAAATACAAAATTTCTGAAAGAACGAATAACCGAATGTTATAAACAGTGATAGTCTATCTCCTTCTACCTCTTTTTTTTTTTTTCAAACAGTTAGTGGTTTTGTTTTGCTTAATTATAAAAATGTGTTCTGCTGATTAAAAAATGGACAAAACATTGTGTTAATGTAAAGTTTTAGTCTGAAGTTTATATTTGTAACTCAGTATGTGGATTTTATTTTAAATATAGGAAACAATTTTTTTTTTTTTTTTTTAGTCGATTTAATCGAAAAAAATAATTGTTCGATTAATCAATTATGAAAATAATCGTTAGTTGCAGCCCTAGTACAATGTTGCTTTACGCTCTGGGTGCGCATAAGATTGTGTACTGGACTTGTTTCAGTAAAGTGCACTACTTGATTCCGAGTGATGTTGGACAAGGGCTGTAGAGAGTAGCACACTGGCTTTTCCATTTTCTGGGTCATGCAGGAGTACTCTGAACACTAAGATGCCTAGGTGACCCTCACTGGCATTTGCTACGCACTCAGCACCATGGGTCATGCACCATTCACTGCAGAACTAAACGTTTAACATAGTAGAATGGAATAAAGTGGAAATGTGCTGCTACTGTTAGGTACTGGGGAAAGGGGCCTGCACTCTGGTAAATTATCTCATGCTGGGCGACCAGCTAATAGCTTGTAATGTCCTATCAACAATGCAGATTGAGTGCTATTCACTTCTAAACTAAACCTTTTTCAGTGGGTTGAATGTGAGCATTGTGGAAGGTGAAGTGATGAGAAATGAGCTTTAGATCTAAGACACTAACTGGTTATAAAAATGAGTGCTAACCAACAGAAAAGATGTAGGAGATGTGTCATAGGGATGAGGTGATAGCTGGTTTTGGGATTACTTTAAAGTCAAATAGTAGTCTAAGGGAGAAAGTTACTTTTAAAACCATTATCTTATATTGGTAATCATTGGGCTCATCCAGTTGAGTCACTCTAATTCTGATCCGGCGTGAAGTGGTCCATTCCTTTGGTGAATCTCCAGAAGAAACTTTAGAGTTTAGATATCCAACTTCTAACTTCCGTTGAAACTTTCGGGGGGGGGGGGGGGTCCCATTGTCCTGCACATGATCATGCAAGGTATGATTCTAATTGAAACATTTTAATTTTAATAGTCACACTTTCTAGATTTCCATCTTCATGTTCATCCAGGTCTTTCTTAGGTCCCAACATACCATAAGAGTGCAGCATATGTCATTAAGCCCTTAAAGTGACAGTCTAGGCCAAAATAAACTTTCATGATTCAGATTGAGCATGCAATTTTAAACAATTTACCAATTTACTTTTATCATCAATTTTGCTTTGTTCTCTTGGTATTCTTAGTTGAAAGCTTAACCTAGAAGGTTCATATGCTAATTTCTTAGACCTTGAAGGCCACCTTTTTCAGAATGCATTTTAACAGTTTTTCACCACTAGAGGGTGTTAGTTCATGTGTTTCATATAGATAACTTCACGTGCAGGAGCACAGTGTTATCTGGGAGCAGGCACTAATTAGCTAAACTGCAAGTCTTTCAAAAGAACTGAAATAAAGGGGCAGTTTGCAGAGGCTTAGATACAAGGTAATCACAGAGGTTAAAAGTATATTATTATAACTGTGTTGGTTATGCAAAACTGGGGAATGGGTAATAAAGGGATTATCTATCTTTTAAAACAATAAAAATTCTGGTGTAGACTGTCCCTTTAATGATACATGCCATACTTTGTACGCCGCATGTGAGGCATTGCAGAAATAGCATAATGGAGGCCACCCCAGGGTAGCAATTGCAGTTACATGGTGTCTCTGTGATCGCATGCCTCCCTGTCATCAGGATCAGGGTACCTCCATTACATGAGGTACACGCTGTACAATCGGTGTGTATCTCATGCTTTTGCTGGATGCCTGCATGTGAGGCTATCCACCAGCAAAAGGTCAGTAACATTAAAAAATGACTCTGTATACAATAACTGTTACATCCATTCAAATTGATTTTATTCTAAAAAATGGAGACTAGATACTAGCATGCTGCTATCAGACTCTCTGGGCAATCCATGGATGCAGTCCAGTCATGCTCAAAAAGTGCCCCATGGTTATGTGCTCACTGTAACAGCCAATACTAAATTTACAAAATTTTAATTTTAAATATTTTCTTTTAGCATTTTAATAGTTGTGTGTTTTTTTTGTTTGTTTTTTGTGTGTGTGGTTTATTTTTATACCCTGAAGTTATATTTTATGCCCTTGGGGGTAAGAGTTAAAGGGACAGTAAAGTCAAAACTAAACTTTCATGATTCAGATAGGGTATGCAATTTTAAACAACTTTCCAATTTACTTTTATCATCAAATTTGCTTTGTTGCCTTGGTATTTTTGAAAAGCTAAACCTAGCTAGGCTCAAACTGATTTCTAAAACGTTGAAAACCGCCTCTTAGCTCAGAGCGTTTTGTAAGTTTTTTACAGTTAGACTGTGCTAGTTCACATGTTTGACTGATTGACTACACTGCATGTCTGTTAAAGGCACTTAGATAAGGATGCTGTCTGCAAAGGCTTAGATACAAGGTAATCACAGAGGTAAAAAGTATATTAATATAACTATTTATGCAAAAACAGGGAATGGGTAATAAAGGGATTATCTATCTTTTTAAATAAGAAAAAAAATTGTCCCTTTAAACATAAAATGTAAAAATACCTCTAGGTAAATACCCTGAGGGGTCTAAAATTCTTCAAACATATACCTTTTGTGAAGCAGTTGAATTGGGTGATCACTATGTAGCTTACAGTCCAAGCATAGCAAATTTTAGCTCTAAATTACTGGGAAACATAAGATATTCCTAAAATAAGAACATCATAATGAATCTACTTGGAAGTCATTTTCTTTAGCTATACACATATATTTTCAGTATTAAATTCTTATTTATTATTTTATATACCCATATAGCAGGACTCGACAAACACAGAAGCCAGGAAGCCACTAGAATTTAAACCTGTCTCCTAAATGTTTGGGTTATTCTCAATATATCTATATACAAATACTACTGTCTGGCTCCTAAAGCTTAAGAAAGTTAGGCTTGTTAAAAGGACATTAACCCAGGGTTTAACAAACCCAGGAGCAGGGAACCACTGGCACCTAAAAATTAGGACCTGGCGCTTAAATGCACATGTGCAAACACGTCGGCACTGAAATGCAGTGAAAGCTAGATTTTAATGTGGCAGATGCAAGCAAGGTTTTTTTTCCAGTTTCCGTACTTAAAGTTATGGTAAAAATTTTAGATGGAGTTTATTTCAAACAGCTCACAGAAAAATTGACTTTTGTAGTGTTTCATAACTTTATTAAAAAGTAAGTTATAGCGCATCTTCATTATAACTGATAAATTAAACTGCATCTAAAAAATCACTAACATTTTGGATCTGATTTTTAAAAGGGGAGAGTTTTTACAATCCAATTTTGGCTTTTTTTGCTCACTGTTTGTTTGCTTTCTTAAGTACACCCATACATATTAGGGATGCACCGATACCGATAATAGTATCGGTATCGGTACCGATACCAAGTATTTACATGAGTACTCGTGCAAATGCACCGATACTTAAACCGATACCTCCACTTCCTACCCATATGCTATCTTGTGGCGTTTTTTCAAACTGCATGTTCCCATTTCATTTTAAGCTGGAGTGGAGACTAAACTAAAAATTGTTTACTACTGTTCTGCCAATACAAATTGCTGTTATTTGTATTATTGTAGGAGAGATCACTGTACCTCGTTCAGACAAACCCCTGAAGTACTGGGCAGTTGTTAAACAGATTTCCAGCTCTGGCTAAAATGGCTCAAAGATATCTTTCTGCCCCATGCAGTAGTGTGGAAAGTGAAAGACTGTTCAACTTAGTCGAACCTCCATACAAATGTCAGATTGATGTTATATAACAGCCCTACAACCCAATTGCATCACCCCTTTAAATGTAATATTTTATTGTAATATTTTTTATTTATAAACATGTTTAGTGAACTTTTTTATTTCATAATGTATTTTGAATTACAGCCCTTTATAATTATTAAGAAGGAATCTTAAATAATTAGTCTGTATTGTGCTTGGTAAACTGTCACATGACATTAAAAAAGTATCTGTAATTGGTATCGGTACTTGTACTCAGTCATAAAAAAAATGGTATCGGTGCAACCCTACATATTATACTACATTTTTATTTTTTTTATTTTTAACATACGCGCATTTCTTGTGATACTCTACATTACTCTGTGAAATGGGAACAAAATTGAAGGCGCAATTTTTATTTTTGTTTTTGCATTTTCCTTTATAACCATTTCTACAAAACTAGTGTAGCTAAAAATGTCTCTAAATAAATTCACCGTTGTACTGATTTTATGAATACCCCTTGTCTTTGTTTCAGGTAATTTATAGCAAATAAAGGCCAAATACTACAAAGATGGAATTGTTTTAAAGGGATACTGAAACCAATTTTTTTTTTCTTTCGTGATTCAGATAGAGCATGCAATTTTTAAAGGGACAGTCTAGGCCAAAATAAACTTTCATGATTCAGATAGAGCATGTAATTTTAAACAATTTTCCAATTTACTTTTATCACCAATTTTGCTTTGTTCTCTTGGTATTCTTAGTTGAAAGCTTAACCTAGAAGGTTCATATGCTAATTTCTTAGACCTTGAAGGCCACCTCTTTCAGATTGCATTTTAACAGTTTTTCACCACTAGAGGGTGTTAGTTCACGTATTTCATATAGATAACACTGTGCACGTGCATGAGAAGTTATCTGGGAGCAGGCACTGATTGGCTAGACTGCAAGTCTTTCAAAAGGACTGAAAAAAGGGGCCGTTTGCAGAGGCTTAGATACAAGATAATCACAGAGGTTAAAAGTATATTAATATAACTGTTAGTTATGCAAAACTGGGAAATGGGTAATAAAGGGATTATCTATCTTTTAAAACAATAAAAGTTCTGGTGTAGACTGTCCCTTTAAGCAACTTTTTAATTGAGTCCTATTATCAATTTTTCTTCGTTCTCTTGCTATCTTTATTTGAATAAGACGGCATCTAAGCTAAGTAGCCAGAAAATGTTTGTTTCAGAACCCTGGACAGCACGTGTTTATTGGTGGGTGAATTTATCCACCAATCAGCAAGAACAACCCAGGTTGTTCACCAAAAATAGGCCGGCTTCTAAACTTTCTTGCTTTTCAAATAAGATACCAAGATAATGAAGAAAAATTGATAATAGGTGTAAATTAGAAAGTTGCTTAAAATTGCATGCTCTCTCTGAATCACAAAAGAAAAAAATTGGGTTCAGTGTCCCTTTTAATGCTAACATTTTCTATGCTTGGACTGAAAGCTAAATAGCGGTCACCCAATTCATAACTGCTACTTTAAAAGTGTATATATTTGTAGAATTAAGATGCCACAGGGTATTTTATCTAGAGCACTGGTTTTCAAACCTGTCCTTAGGCCTCCCTAACAGTCCACATTGAGGATATCTGAACTGGAGCACAGGTGAACTAATCAACTTATTAGTAAACCTAGTTATTTTACCTGCTCTCATCCAAGGTAATACTCAAAACGTGGCTTGTTGGGGAGGCCTGAGGACAGATTTGAAAATCTGATCTAGAGGTATTTTGTCACATTATGTTTAACCCTTTTATCACCAAGGGCAGGAAAAAAATTTAGGGGGAAAAAACTTTAAAATTATATTAAACAAAATAAATTTTATTAAAATAAAATTTAAAATGTATTTTTTTTAAAGTGTTTATATGTAATACACTTTTTTTTTTTTTTTTTAATCACAGTACGTGTTCACTGGGACAGAAGGAGATAGGCCATGACAAGCCATTGTTAACATGTGATCACTGTGACTGGCTGTCAAAGTGATCACATGACCATGGGTCACTTTTTTTGTGTGTGTCATTGGACTACCTCACTCCTGAGGCATCCAGTGATTGGCTACTGAGCCTGATACCAATATGCACTGGGGCATATTTGTATCTCTGCTCCATTTTTGTTTTACACAATCACTGTGACTGGCTACACAGTAACTGTCATTTTTGACGGTTATTATACTGCTGCTGGCTAGCTTCACATGCAGGCTTCCAGCAGCAACATGAGATGAACAGCGTGTATCTCATGAATAGAGGATCCCCCTCCTGAAAGGCATGGGTTCACAGGGACACCCTGTCCCTGCGATCGCTAGCCTGTCCTCCATTATGCTATTTCTGCACTGCCTCACTCATGAGGCCTGCAGAAATAGCGCGGGTGCACAGACAGGAGCAACAGAAATGCACTAACAGCCCAGGACACAACCGCCATACAAGGTACGGCGCTGTTCCTTAAAGTGAATGTCAACTTTCATGAATCAGTGACCGTTGCAATGAAGCCAATATAAAGAGTACTTAATCCTCTCTCGGTATGGATATAAGAAAGCCAAAAGACTGTTTAAAAATTAGACGTTTATTTGAAGCTTTAAAGTTAAAGTGGTACAGGAAAGGTCAAACGTGTTTCGTCTGGTTGTACTTTGTCAATGACCCATGTAACACTCTGATACAGACCCCTATTTAAAGGTGAAGAGGACAAGTATATGCCCTAACGTAATCAGTGTACACGTGTTAACAATATGAATGATTTCCTTGCAGCAATTTAATATGTTCCATTGTATTATTCATCCTTGGGAACATTTCATATAAACAAACATTTATCCCTATAATGATATTTCTGCAAAGTTAATCTATGTACAAACAAAATCTAATATCTATTAACAGTATTATTCTGAACATCATAATTACAATTCCAAAAACAAATTTAAACTTCATTGTTTTTGCACTTGTGCATTATATTGCATATTTACTGCTTTAACCAATTCGTAACATTTTTAATTTAAATGTAGCAAATAATGTTACCAAATCAGATGGCAATATCATTCTTATATAGGTCTGGAGAAATGTTTCCTATTGAAAAAACACACTCAAAAGGTTGTCACCTATATACATATGCCCCTAAACACAAGGTATTGGGCAAAAAAATCAACATATCACATATAGCCATGATATGATGAATTATTTTCTTGTCTGGGAAATAAAAACAAATATTATACAGAAATGTATAATTATTCTACATATAACTTTACATCCCAATCCGAGTTTAAGCCATTGGGGACCCTGGTTCCCAATTGGAATATCCAATACACTTCTTTCTGACTAAGTGTTTTCAATCTATTGCCACCCCTGGCATGTCTAGTCACATGTTGAATACCTTAAAACTGCAAAAATGTACCATCCCCTTTGTGATGATTGCGAAAATGAAGAGCAACTGGAGTGTCTGACTCAATGTCTCCAATGGAACGCAGGTGTTCTAGAAAACTTTTCTTTAGTGGTCAAGTCGTTTGACCAACGTACTTTATATTAAAAAGTTTACACGTTAATAGATAAATAACGTATCATGTATTGCAATTAATATAATTGTTAATTTTATAGGTTTTCTTTTCATCAAAGGAGGAAAAAACATCGCCAAAAATAGCGTGGGTGCATGAATTTACACCTTCTACTTCCACACCAAAAATCCCTTTTCTAGGTGTAAGCCAATTACCTGTTTTATCACTATGTAACATTGAAGGAGACAATATATTTGATAATGTCTTAGACCTCCTAGTAACAAATTGACATCCATTCTCCAGAATTTTACATAATGTATCATGAACATTCAATATGGGTAAAGCTTTCTTGACTATCTTACATATACGATTATGTTCTCTACTATGGGTAGTAATAAAAAATGGTTTCTTTTGAAAATCCCTATTCCTGCCCACCTTCTTTTTCTTTGATATGAACAGATCTTTTCTGTCCATAGAATCTACCTCTTTCTTCGCTATCTGTAATTGGTGTGCTGAATATCCTCTAAGAACCTTTCTGTTTCTTTGGAATGTGCCTCATAACATTTTTCTGTGGTACAGTTCCTTTTCGTGCGCATAAACTGCCCCTTGGGTATCGCACGCATTACATGTTAGGGGTGGCAAGAATTTGCTTTTAATAGTGTGTTACCTGCAGTCTCTTTCCTGTAAAGTTCTTCTATTGAATTACTGATTAAGTTAGACTTCAAGATTACATCTAGAGAAGGCATACTATCTGCATTGTACTCAATAGTACATTTCAAATTTAGATCATTAGTTGGCAGATAGGAAAAAAAGATAGCAAAAATAAACACCAAGTCGTCAATGTTGCGACCATAATATTTGATGTAATCTCTAAAGGGATTACTGTCGCCAAAGACACGGGACAGCTCCCACCAGCCCAGATATAAATTGGCGTAAGTGGGGGCAAACTTTGCCCCCATAGCTGTCCCCTGTCTTTGGCGAAACTAACTACCCTCAAACATAAAAAAATTATGGGTCAGTAAGTATTCTATTGATATCAAGATGAACACTTTTTTGTTTCTTCACTGTAATCTGTAAAAAAAAAATTCTAGACAAAATTCAACTGCCTGTAAACCTTTATCATGAGGAATTGAAGTGTAAAGCCAAGCAACATCTATGGCTACAAATTGATGAGAACTAGACCACTCAATACCTTCTAGTTGTGTTATCAAATCTGTAGTATCCCTAATGTAACTTTTTAGGCCTAATACAATTGGTTGCCAAAACGTGTCAACCATGGCACACAATGGTTCGTTTAGGGACCCAATCCCTCCGACTATTGGGCGGCCCGAAAGAGAAGTTAGGCTCTTGTGAATTTTAGGCAGGTAATGAAAGACTGGCATAATGGGATGTTCGATCT
Source organism: Bombina bombina (assembly GCF_027579735.1). Taxonomy (NCBI): domain Eukaryota; kingdom Metazoa; phylum Chordata; class Amphibia; order Anura; family Bombinatoridae; genus Bombina; species Bombina bombina. The sequence continues at coordinate 633,313,328 of NC_069501.1, forward strand.
AAAATGACTACTTTGCCCCCATTGTCTGAGTTACGAATTATTAGTTCGATTTTAATTGTTTCACTGCTATTCTTTCTTGTCTACTTAGATTGTCATATCTAAAGGTAGTTTGTTTCCTAGTAACATTTTCATGTAAACTAATAAGATCCTTTTCTTATTGTTTCTTACTTGAGTGGGATAAAATGAAGATAGTTTCTTAAAGGGTTTTAAATCAATTTTAAAATCTCCTTCTTTGGGAATCACTTTTTCAGTTTCCCTCTCTCTAGTGAAAAAAGGTCAATTTCTGCACATTTATCAACAAATCTCAGATCACTGTCACTCATCCCAGTATCTATCTCTCCCGGATTCACATCCTGGATTTCTTCCTTACTTGAATCATAAAATAATTTTTTGAGTGACAACGATCTGACAAATTTGTTAAGATCTACAATAGTTTGAAATAGATCAAAATGTGACATTGGTGCAAAATTTAATCCTAACAATAACACTCTTATTTGTACATCACTTAATTAATTTTGAGACAGTCTTTTGGCTTTCTTATATCCATACTGAGAGAGGATTAAGTACTCTTTATATTGGCTTCTTGAATTCTATCATTATTGGGAGCTGGTGAGGACTCCCACAACTGAAGAGGAACTTTTTTGCAGTGCTTTTTGTTTACCGTGCGAGACAGTCTGAGACTGTGAGACCAGCACAGCGTGAGGATCGCATGCTGCTCTGGAAAGGACCACTGAGATTGTGATTTCAGGCCAGTTATTACAGCGTGTTTTGTAGACGGAGGACAACGATATCGGCAGTTTCTCAACACTGGGCAGAAGACGAGGATCCGGAGCACTTGCCATGCTTCTTTGTTGTTCACTTTCATTCATGAAAGTTTACATTGCACCGAATTTTACAAATACTTACCTTCTCCTGAAACACCCGATCGCCCCGTCTGCTTCTTACTGCTGTACTAACACAGCAGTGACGAAACCGGCTTTCTCCAATCACGGCGTGGCCTCACCAGATGAACGCTCCTGGGGGGGGAAGCCGTGATTGGAGAGAGACTATTTCGTCATTGCTGATTAAGTACAGAGGAACTGCAGGCGTGGGATCAGCGATTCGGTATTTCAGGAGAAGGTAAGTATTTGTAAAATTCGGTGCAATGTAAACTTTCATGAATGAACGTGCCCCTGTTTTTAGTTTTTATTTATTTTTTAAACGGGCACTGATTCATGAATGATGACAATCACTTTAAGGACTAAACAACGTTAAAGGTTAATATCCCTTTAAATCTTTAGTTCTTCAAGTACTCAGAATGGGACAACCCACCATTTTCAGAGTTGAATTACAGGAAATAGGGGGGAAATAAATATTGAAAGTATGATGCAAACTTTTTTTTTGCTTTTCATAATCAGACATTTTGTGTTGCAGTATCAGTGTTTCATGTTCTTAAAGTGATGGTAAAGTTGCTCTTCTCCGACCGTTCACGCAGTCTTCACTTCAATTAAATCACTAAGTTTTGATAATAAAAAATGTTAAACACTTTTTTTATAATAACATTTATCGTGCCTTGCTCTGCCTCTTATTGACTTCCTGGTCAATGCTGTATCCGATGTAGAGAGTGGGCCCATTCGCTCCCAATGCAATCAGATTTGCACATGCGCAAATTCTTCTCTGTCACAATATAAACAATGACTCACGCTATTCATTGTTTACTAGTGTAGTAGAGAGATAAGTTGTGTATCCTGTCGCTGGGATCGTGATCCCCTAGAAAGAACAAGCATTTTACATTATCGTATGTATTGTAAATTCAATGTGGGCATAAAGTTTTATATATCTATCCTAATAAATCTATACCAAATTATTTATTGCTGAATAACTTTAACTTGCCCTTTAAAAATATTCCGTTGATGATTTGCCTGTACGGATCAATAGCTTGTGATTAAGTCGGATGGGATTCCCATCACTGAGGAATACGCATGTGTCACACGGGAGCACATTTTTACTTTCAGAATACATTAACTCAGTTGAGCATGCGCTCTAGATAGAGGGGGCGGTTTGGCTAAACTTGTGGTCGCCTAACGGCGAGGATTTCAACTGGATGCCAAATAATGCCAAAATGGATGCCAAATAATACGTTGCACCAAAAAAAAAAGTTGACACAGAGCCAGCCGTATTTCGTAACTATAGGATTTCTAGATTGATTTATTAACTTGATTAACATTTAAAAAAAAAAAAAAAAAAAAAAAAAGATATATTAAACTCACGGTTATTTATGTTTGCAATGCATCTTTTGATATGGAACAACTTTATCATCACTTTAAGTACTGCCTACATGTTGCATTAAAATGCTGCTTGACTTAATTGATAACTGATTGTTATATGATTTTTTTTTTTTTTTTTTATATGGTTTGATTATTGAAATGTAACTAATATTGTTTTCTCATTTTAGGGTATGATAAATGAATTTATGGACCATGGAGGCCTCTCCTATGAGCTGTAAGTTACATCTTGGGTATCTGCTGAAGTGTATAAACATCTCATTCTGTTTCTGCAGTTAATCTTAATTTAAACCACTAATACTCTTCACCAAAGGGGATTTATAAAGTCTTTCTATACGCTTGCAATTTCAGTACTTTATTGTAGGTGTGGTCATGTTACGCTACTGTTTCTACCCTTGTTACCATTGCACTATCCAGCCATATTACATGATAGTAACAAAAAGCACATTGTACTTGGGTGTTTTTCGTCTTTATTACAAATGAGCAATTTAAACCTAAATAATTTTTTTACATTAAAGGTGCCTTGTTGCTCTAACACATATCACTTCACGGCCTTTACAACAAAGCAGACCCTTAGCTTGCTCCCTTTACATCATACTGGCCTACTACCCCATACTCACTCATGCTTTTAGATATCTGACTAGTTTAAAGAGCCACTGATGACATTGTTGGTATACTATATTGAGCTTAAAATCCTTACTGGTGTGTGTGTGTTTTTTTTTTTTAATATTACAAATTGTATAATAGAAAATGAATGCCTGTGTTTTCTACTACATGCTGTTTTCTGGAGAATAAAGGTGGAACTGGTCTATAAACAATTACTTTCTTAGAGTCTCTTCATCCACATCTTAGCTTAAGGGCCCACAACCTAAATGTGAAAACAAAGCTCTTACCATTAAGTATTCTGTGAAATGTTTCACATTTTTTTTGCAGTCAGTTTTCTTCAATTATTAAGAGACTTTAAATCACTGGTTTTCAAACCTATCCTCGGCTCCCCAACAGGCCAGGTTTTCAGGATAAGAGCAGGTAAAATAATCATGTTTGCGAATAAGCTAATTATTTCACCTGTGCTCTAGTTCAGATATCACCAGTGCTTTAATTGTGTTCTGGGCTACTCCCTGCAGTAGGTGTGGATGTAGCACACCTATGTTTGTTTCTTTCACCCTCACAGTTTAATGTATTCTGTACTGGTCCCTGTCACAGCTTCAGCTGCACTTATTCTGCTGTGACCTGCAGCTGTTACTGAAGTTTGTCTGATTGTGAGAGTTAGGTCCAGGCCTTGATTTTGGTGCAGCTCCACAACCTCTCTCCTCCCTGGGCCTGGTGAGGGAATCTAATATTGGCTTCCCATGCTCAAATGTGTGCTAGAAGTATGGAAACTTACCTGGGATGATGTAGGTAGTTTCTGCTTGTCTAGCTATTTTGTAGACCAATGCTACTGTCAAAAAGCACTATTTTATATAATCAAATGGTGGATAATTTAATTAAATTTGCCCAAGAAATTCAACAAATCTTTCTGCAAAAATGATATATACTTGAGTTGGGTCAGTATATTTCCTTAACATTAGCAAAAGAAGAATTCCTGTTCACACTGGAACAAGTCTGTATATACAGTCACTCAATACAAATTAGTGTGTAAACTCGCCATTTAGAAGCTGCAGCAATACAACAGATTAACATATTCTCTCTGGTATGTCTGTCTCTCCAAACTGGAACATCCACTATGTGAATTGAGCAGCTATGAATGCCATTCTACTGCTCCGGTGTCCCCTCACACAGAAATGTTTGTAAATAAGAGTTTATTGGCAAACTTTAGCTAATTAAATGCCATATATATCATCTTTGCCATTAAAAAAAAAAAAGTATATAGTGGGTTTTTTTTTTTTGTTTTGTTTTTTTGTTGTTTTTTTTAATATAGTAGATTTGCATAATCCGCAAATGCATAAGACTGCGCTTCAAATAAGTAGTAGATTTTTTTTTTTCTGACAAATTTTAGTCATGTATGTTTCCACTCCCCCTGTATCAAGTGACAGCCATCAGCCAATCCCAAATGCATTAACACATATTTTGTGAATTCTTGCAACTGCTCAGCTGGTGACTCAAAAAGTGTAACTGTAAAAAAACTGCACAATTTGTGAAAAGGGTTAAAGCTGTCCCTATAGTAATGCTTCTATTGCAATGTTATGCCAGCCCATTAGGAAACTTTTTTTTGGTGTGTCATATGACATTGTTGAAGTCCTGCCCTTTGAAAGCCCTTAGGAAGCCTATGTAGAGAGTGGGTGGGACTGCTGTCTGTCACAGTTCAGCCAAAAGAGATCAGTTTTGTTTCTATACTAATACATTTTTCATTGCAACATTCTTAAAGGGACAGTATACACTAATTTTCATATAACTGCATGTAATAGACACTACTATAAAGAATAAGATGCACAGATACTGATATAAAAATCCAGTATAAAACTGTTTAAAAACTTACTTAGAAGCTCTCAGTTTAGCTCTGTTGAAAAGGTAGTTGGAAAGCCCACTGCAAGTGGGAAATAAGACACTACTCCTTTTGCATATGAAAAGACCCTTTACACAAACAGGAGCAAGCTGGAGTAGGTATATGATGGTATTCTCATAAAACTTTGGGGCTTGGTTAGGAGTCTGAAAATCAGAGCAATGTTATTTAAAAATAAACAAAACTATACATTTAAAAAAAAAAAAAAAAAAAAAAAAACTTTATGGGCTATATAAATAGATCTACAAAACATTTATGCAAAGAAAAACATGTGTATAATTTGCCTTTAAGGTCTGAAATTTTCCATTACTTTAAAGTCCCAGTTGCCTATCTGATTCAATTTCAGAAAAGAATTGTAAGATTGTGCGACACTCTTTCACTGTTGTGCAGTACATTCAGAGTGGACATCTGCAGGCCAACTTTATATGGCTATGCATAATGCATGTCTTTTGGAGCTTAAAGGGACATGAAACCCCAAAATTTTCTTTCATGATTCAGATAGAGAATACAATTTTAAACAACTTTTCAATTTACTTCTATTATTTAATTTGCTTCCTTCTCTTGTTATCCTTTGCTGAAAGGTTTATCTTGGCAAGCTCAAGAGCAGCAAAGAACCTAGGTTCTAGCTGTTGATTGGTAGCTGCAGATAAATATCGATTGTGATTGGCTCACCCATGTGTTCAGTTAGAAACCATTAGTGCATTGCTGCTCCTTCAACAAATGATACAAAAGAATGAAATAAATTAGATAATAGAAGTAAATTAAAAAGTTGTTTAAAATTGTATTCCCTATCTTAATCATGGAAGAAAAAATTTGGGTTTCATGTCCCTTTAAGCATAGACGTATCATAGGCGTATAATTTGCATATTGTACACCCAAGAAAGACAGCACTTTCTCCTACATTGGTGTGTCCGGTCCACAGCTTCATCCTTACTTGTGGGATATTCTCTTCCCCTACAGGAAATGGCAAAGAGAGCACACAGCAAGAGCTGTCCATATATCCCCCCTCTGGCTCCGCCCTCCAGCCATTCTCTTTGCCTGCTCTGAACAAGTAGCATCTCCACGGGGATGGTAAAGAGTATGTGGTGTTTAGTTGTAGTTTTATTTCTTCTATCAAGAGTTTATTTTAAAATAGTGCCGGTTTGTACTATTTACTCTACAACAGAAAGTGATGAAGAGTTCTGTTAAAAGAGGAGTATGATTTTAGCAACAGTAACTAAAATCCATTGCTGTTCCCACGCAGGACTGTTGAAACCAGAGAACTTCAGTTGGGGGGAACAGTTTGCAGACTTTTCTGCTCCAGGTATGACTAGTCTCTTTTCTAACAAGACATAGTAATGCTAGAAGACTGTCATTTTCCCTTATGGGATCGGTAAGCCATTTTCTTAGACTCATAACAGAATGAAGACTTATAAATGGGCTCTATACTGGTTGACACTATTGTGGGCTAAATCGATTGATTTATATAATATTTATATGACTTTTGGAGTGTTTTGTGACTTTGAAACACTTTTGGGAACGTTTTTATTACGCCTGGCAGTTGTTTAGACACCTAATCTAGTCAGGAAGGCCCCTTCACTCTGGTATGCAGAGGGAGGAGGCCTCATTTTCGCGCCTCAGTTGCGCAGTTACTTTTGGAAGCAGAGCATGCAGCTTCATGTGAGAGGGTCCTGTGGCCATAAAAACTATTTCAAGAAGGCTTATTTCTGTGGTGAATAACCCCCAAGGAAGTTAAAAGCCGCAGCAAAGGCTGTGGCAGGGACTGTAGTGGGTTTAAACTGGTAAATTGAACAATTAGCTCTGGTTTGCATTTAAGGGGTTAGAGACTTGAAATTTGGTGTGCAATACTTTCAAAGCATTAAGACACTAGGGTGCAAATTTTGTAAAGATCGGATATTTCCTTCATAGTTTTTCAAACATTCAGAAATAAAGTGTGCTCTTTTTATTATTTAATGAGACAGTAACGATTTTGTTTAAAAAAAGGTTTTATTGCATTAATAGCCTGCCAAAGTCTGTCTAACATGTCTATACCTTCAGATAGCATATGTTCTGTGTGTATGGAGGCCAATGTGGTTTCCCCCTTTAAATGTATGTTCAAATTGTGCCATGGCGTCCAAACAAAGTAAGGACAGTACTGTCACATTTAATAAGGTTGCCCAAGATGATTCTTCAAATGAAGGTAGTGGGGATAATTCATCATCCTCTCCTTCTGTGTCAACACCAGTTTTGCCCGCGCAGGCGACACCTAGTACATCTAGCGCGCCAATGCTTGTTACTATGCAGCAATTAACTGCAGTAATGGATAATTCTATAGCAAATCTTTTATCCAAACTGCCAGCATTTCCCAGAAAGCGTGATTGCTCAGTTTTAAATACAGAGGATGAGCAAGTGGGCGCTGACGATAATTTATCTGTTATACCCTCACACCAGTCTGAATTGGCAGTGAGGGAGGGTCTGAGGGAGAAATTTCTGATTCAGGAAAAGTTTCTCAGCAGGCAGAACCTTATATCGTGGCATTTAAATTTAAGTTAGAACATCTCCGCGCCCTGCTTAAGGAGGTGCTAACTACTCTTGATGATTGTGACTCTTTGGTGATTCCAGAGAAATTGAGCAAAATGGACAAATTCCTAGAGGTCCCTGTGCATGCTGATGCCTTTCCGATACCCAAGAGGGTGGCGGACATAGTGACCAAGGAGTGGGAGAAGCCAGGTATACCTTTTGTCCCACCTCCTATATTTAAGAAAATGTTCCCCATTGTCGACCCCAGAAGGGACGCATGGCAAACAGTCCCTAAGGTTGAGGGGGCAGTTTCTACGTTCGCCAAGCGCACAACTACTCCCATTGAGGACAGTTGTGCTTTCAAAGATCCTATGGATAAAACATTGGAAGGATTGCTTAAAAAGATATTTGTTCAGCAAGGTTTCCTTCTCCAACCAATTTCGTGCATTATTCCTGTCATCACGGCGGCGTCTTTTTGGTTCCAGGAACTAGAAAATTCGCTCCATAAGGAGACTCCATATGAGGAAGTCATGGACAGAATTCACACACTAAAGTTGGCTAATTCCTTTATTTTAGATGCCGCTTTTCAATTGGCTAAATTAGTGGCGACAAATTCAGGTTTTGCAATAGTGGCGCGCAGAGCGCTTTGGCTAAAATCTTGGTCGGCGGATGTGTCGTCCAAGACAAAACTGCTTAATATTCCTTTCAAAGGTAAGACCCTTTTTGGGCCAGAATTGAAGGAGATTATTTCAGACATCACTGGGGGAAAGGGCCATGCCCTCCCACAGGATAGGCCTTTCAAGGCTAAGAACAAATCTAATTTTCGTTCCTTTCGCAATTTCAGGAACGGACAGTCTCCTAACTCTGCATCCTCTAGACAAGAGGGTAACGCTTCCCAGCCTAAACCAGCATGGAAACCAATGCAAGGCTGGAACAAGGGTAAACAGGCCAAGAAGCCTGCTGCTGCTACCAAGACAGCATGAAGGGGTAGCCCCCGATCCGGGACCGGATCTAGTAGGGGGCAGACTTTCTCTCTTTGCTCAGGCTTGGGCAAGAGATGTTCCGGATCCCTGGGCACTAGAAATAGTCTCTCAGGGGTATCTTCTAGAGTTCAAGGAACTTCCTCCAAGGGGAAGGTTCCACATGTCTCGCTTATCTTCAGACCAGATAAAGAGACAGGCATTCTTACATTGCGTAGGAGACCTATTAAAGATGGGAGTGATACACACAGTTCCAACAGCGGAACAAGGTCTGGGGTTTTACTCAAACCTGTTTGTAGTTCCCAAAAAAGAGGGAACTTTCAGGCCAATTCTGGATTTAAAAATTCTAAACAAATTCCTCAGAGTTCCATCATTCAAAATGGAAACCATTCAAACGATTTTACCAACAATCCAGGAGGGTCAATACATGACTACCGTGGACTTAAAGGATGCGTACCTACATATTCCTATCCACAAAGATCACCATCAGTTCCTAAGGTTCGCCTTTCTGGAAAAACATTACCAGTTCGTGGCTCTTCCGTTCGGTTTAGCCACTGCTCCCAGAATTTTCACAAAGGTGCTAGGGTCCCTACTAGCGGTTCTAAGACCGAGGGGCATTGCTGTAGCACCTTACCTAGACGACATTCTAATCCAAGCGTCGTCCCTTTCCAGATCAAGGGCTCATACAGACATTGTATTAGCCTTTCTCAGGTCTCACGGGTGGAAGGTTAAAGTAGAAAAGAGTTCCCTGTCCCCGTCTACAAGGGTTCCCTTTCTGGGAACAATAATAGATTCTGTAGAAATGAAGATTTTTCTGACAGAGGTCAGAAAATTAAAACTTTTTAACGCTTGTCAAGTTCTTCAATCTATTCCTCAACCTTCCATAGCTCAGTGCATGGAGGTAATAGGACTAATGGTTGCAGCAATGGACGTGGTTCCTTTTGCTAAAATTCATCTAAGACCATTGCAACTGTGCATGCTCAGACAGTGGAATGGGGATTATGCAGACTTGTCTCCCCAGATTCAAGTAGACCAGGTAACCAGAGACTCACTCCGCTGGTGGTTGACTCAGGATCACCTGTCTCAGGGAATGAGTTTCCGCAGACCAGAGTGGGTCATCGTCACAACAGACGCCAGTCTCTTAGGCTGGGGCGCGGTCTGGGACTCCCTGAAAGCTCAGGGTCTATGGTCTCGGGAAGAGTCCCTTCTCCCGATAAACATTTTGGAACTGAGAGCGATATTCAATGCGCTCCTGGCCTGGCCTCACCTAGCGAAGGCCAGATTCATAAGATTTCAGTCGCACAACATGATGACTGTAGCGTACATCAATCATCAGGGGGGAACAAAGAGTTCCTTGGCGATGACAGAGGTATCAAAGATCATCAAATGGGCGGAGGATCACTCCTGCCACCTATCTGCAATCCACATCCCAGGAGTAGACAACTGGGAGGGGGATTATTTGAGTCAGACTTTCCATCCGGGGGAGTGGGAACTCCACCTGGAGGTCTTTGCCCAGTTAACTCAACTATGGGGCACTCCGGATATGGATCTGATGGCGTCTCGTCAGAACTTCAAAGTTCCTCGATACGGGTCCAGATCCAGGGATCCCAGGGCGACACTAGTGGATGCATTAGTGGCGCCTTGGTCGTTCAATCTAGCTTATGTGTTTCCACCGTTCCCTCTCCTTCCCAGGCTAGTAGCCAGGATCAAACGGGAGAAGGCCTCGGTGATCTTAATAGCTCCTGCGTGGCCACGCAGGACTTGGTATGCAGACCTGGTGAATATGTCATCGGCTCCACCATGGAAGCTACCTTTGAGACAGGATCTTCTAGTACAAGGTCCATTCGAACATCCAAATCTAGTCTCTCTGCAACTGACTGCTTGGAAATTGAACGCTTGATTCTATCTAAGCGTGGGTTTTCAGATTCAGTTATAGATACTCTGGTTCAAGCCAGAAAGCCTGTGACTAGGAAGATTTACCATAAGATATGGCACAAATATATCCGTTGGTGCGAATCCAAGGGTTTTTCTTGGAGTAAAATCAAAATTCCTAGGATTCTTCCTTTCTCCAAGAGGGTTTGGAGAAAGGTCTGTCAGCTAGTTCTCTAAAGGGACAGATATCTGCTCTGTCTGTCTTGTTGCACAAACGTCTAGCAGCCGTGCCAGATGTACCAGCGTTTGTACAGGCGTTAGTCAGAATCAAGCCTGTTTACAGACCTATGACTCTTCCATGGAGTCTAAACTTAGTACTTTCAGCTCTTCAAGGGGTTCCGTTTGAACCTTTGCATTCCATAGATATTAAGTTACTATTTTGGAAAGTTCTGTTTTTAGTTGCTATTTCTTCTGCTAGAAGAGTTTCTGAATTATCTGCCTTGCAGTGTACTTCTCCCTATCTGGTATTTCATGCAGATAAGATAGTTTTACGTACCAAACCTGGTTTTCTTCCAAAAGTAGTTTCCAACAGGGATATTAACCAGGAAATAGTTGTTCATTCTCTATGTCCGAATCCAGTTTCAAAGAAGGAACGTTTGTTACACAACCTAGATGTGGTCCGTGCTTTAAAATTCTATTTAGAAGCAGCAAAGGATTTCAGACAAACATCATCTTTGTTTGTCGTTTATTCTGGTAAGAGGAGAGGGCAGAAAGCTACTGCTACCTCTTTCTTTTTGGCTGAAAAGCATCATCCGATTGGCTTATGAGACTGCCGGACGGCAGCCTCCTGAGCGAATTACAGCTCACTCTACTAGAGCTGTGGCTTCCACATGGGCCTTCAAGAACGAGGCTTCTGTTGATCAGATCTGTAAGGCAGCGACTTGGTCTTCTCTGCATACTTTTGCCAAATTTTACAAATTCGATACTTATGCTTCTTCGGAGGCTGTTTTTGGGAGAGAGGTTTTGCAAGCCGTGGTGCCTTCCGTTTAGGTAACCTGACTTGCTCCCTCCCTTCATCCGTGTCCTAAAGCTTTGGTATTGGTTCCCACAAGTAAGGATGAAGCCGTGGACCGGACACACCAATGTAGGAGAAAACAGAATTTATGTTTACCTGATAAATTTCTTTCTCCTACGGTGTGTCCGGTCCACGGCCCGCCCTGGCTTTTAGTCAGGTTTAATTTTTTTTATTCCATACACAACAGTCACCATGGCACCCTATAGTTTCTCCTTTTTCTCCTAACAGTCGGTCGAATGACAGAGGGGGGGCTATATGGACAGCTCTTGCTGTGTGCTCTCTTTGCCATTTCCTGTAGGGGAAGAGAATATCCCACAAGTAAGGATGAAGCCGTGGACCGGACACACCGTAGGAGAAATTTATCAGGTAAACATAAATTCTGTTTTTGAATAACCAACTTTTTCTTTATTTTAATTTTTTTACACCGTGATAACATATGAACAATACGTATTTGCTTATAAATAGCAGATACATATAGTTTAAAACCACAGTAAAATCACAGTTTGCATAAAAAGAAGGAAGTACAACAAAAATTTGCACTTAAAAGTGCTGGAACTCTAGTAAAAGTTCCCAAGAGGATCTGGCCAGACATCATAAACCACTGTGTTTTGAAGACGTGTGCTGCCTTTTATGCTTTTTTTATTTTATACATTTTTTACTGTTTGTTAATCCATTTGGCTGGGTGATACACTGCTGGCCATTATTTTAAAATTATATCTATAACCAAGTACTTACCATATTTTATGGTTATTTGAAAATGTTACATCTTTCTTTGTGATATAACACAATTTTTATACCAGTTGGAAATTGGTTTTGATGATGGCAGCTTGAAGGTACATGAAACCCAGCATTTTTCTTTCAGGATTCATGCATTTTTTAAACCGCTTTCTAATTTACTTCTATTAACTTTGTTCTCATTTTTATCTCTTGCTGAAAAGCAGGGGCATAATCTCAGAAGCGGGCACATGTCTAGAGCACTATATGGCAGCAGTTTTGTACAAATACTAATATGCAGGAAAGCACTATTTCCTGTAATTCAGCGCTACATACACCTGCCTAGGTATCAATAAGAAAAAAAGCACATTTTATAAAAGAAATAAATTGGAAACTTTTTTTGTTTTGTTTTTTTGTTAAATGCTCTGTCTGAATTGCAATTATTTTTTTTTTTGAGTTTCATATTCCTTTTAAAAAAACTAGCTTTGCTATTCTTAAATTGCCATTAATGTTAGTACATCTTGTTTGAACAAAGAATGAATATATTTACTTTAGAAGGTTCTCCTTCCTTGTATTTATATTTATAGTGTTTGTATATGCCTGTGAAAGTATACATTGTAAAATTGTCACTAGTCCGTAAACAGCAAATAGAAATAAGGCATTTTTGTGTCTCTGTATGGCGATGTATTTTTACACCGAAAATGGTTCTTGTTAAAAATTTACTATAAACTATCTTTCTTTGTGTTTTTTTTAAATGTCGGTCTGGCTACCTCTATTACTGCTTCATGGCTATCTCCTCATTGTATTGCTCTGGGTTTATATACTATGATTTTAGTCTTGGTCTCCACTGCTGACATATTTTCTGCAAAAGCAGACAAGATGTTCCATAGGTATTTTAGTTGGCCAGCTTGGTAACCCTATTACCAGTATCTCTATTACAGAGGCCATTAACAAGCCTGAATTTTTTTTAGGCTATTTAATAGGCTTAATCGTAGTGACTGTTCCCTAATTCCTGTATGCTCTAATAATATTCTGTCAGTGTGCTGATAAAAAACAAAACCCTGCCCTGTGCCAAATGTTCACCACAATTCACAGCTATGTTGCATTTTTACCCTTCACATTTGCTCTTGTTTAGTTTCTTATTGTGTGGGGCATTTTTAAAGGACCACTTAACCCAATTTTTTTCTTTCGTGATTCAGATAGAGCATGCAAATTTAAGCAACTTTCGAATTTACTCCTATTATCAATTTTTCTTCGTTCTCTTGCTTTCTTTATTTAAAAATGAAGGCATCTAAGCTATTTTTTTGTTTCAGACCATGGAAAGCACTTGTTTATTGGTGGGTGAATTTATCCACCAATCAGCAAGAACACAGTGTGTTCACCAACAGTGGGCCGGCATCTAAACTTACATTCTTGCATTTCAAATAAAGATACCAAGAGAATGAAGAAAATTTGATAATAGGAGTAAATTGGGGTTCAGTGTCCCTTTAAGTTTGAGTTAGGGTTTGTGTGCCAGTTTATCCTTTTTTTATGTGCTTCAATAATGCTTATTCTGTTCTTTTAGGTTTCATTTTTACTATCCCATTACATGTTAGTCATTTTACATAATTCCTTTCTTCATCTTTAGGGATAATGAGCCGTTTTTAAAAATAAACCAAAACCACTATCCTGCCATTTTGCTGAGATATGCCTAGCAGTGCAAGTACTGTTTTGTTGTATTGTTGTACTGTGATTCATGTCACATTGCTTTTGGCACTTAGTCAGCATTCTGAGCATTCCAGTCAGCAGCAGCAACACAGTTTGCAGGAATTCTGCTGGTTTCTAGAGATTCTATCATGACTCCTCCTCTCAAGGCATATGACTAGGTCACTTTTGGCCATGGTATATTCTAGGGTGTTTAAACATGTAATAGAGTACAGTTTAAAAACGTATACTGTGGTTAGGGTTTGTGCTGATTGCAAAGCTATACTTTCTGCATAAGGGAAGATGCAATGATTGATTTCTGAAGAAATTATACACACAAACTGTTTTCTTCCTGCCTTACTGAGACAAAAGGAAAAGATTCTGAGTGTTTATTGAGGATCCTTTTGTTTTAGGCTTTCAATTCAAGAATATTTCTGAATCTGATTTTAATATGGATTTGACCAAATCTGCTACTTTGCAAAAATTGACATCTACAGTTCTTGTTCTGAAACTTAGATAATTGTCATAAAGCTGAACAATATCTTCATATTGCCATCCATCCTGATAATTTCCAGTTTTTCTGATAGTGTTGCCAGTTGCATTACTTTTCCATGCTCCATGCTGTACGTCATGAAAATCTAAAATCTCTGGCTGTCTACAACTCCTTGTGTGGATGATATCCAGTTATAGGTGCTGTCAATAGGACACAAACTGTCTCACTTCCTTGTTGATTCATTCTCTTCACACTTTTGGCAAATTAATCTGCCCAAAGCTCTGCAGTTCAAAGTTTTTTTTTTTTTTTTTTTGTTTGTTTTCTAGAAATTGTCCTTGATGCAGTCTGCAAAGCGATTCCCCCCCTTAGGTAATCACCAGTTTAAGCAGGAATGTACTCTTCTAAACATAGCAGTAATTCACAGGAACATGCGTTGTGAGGGCAGGTTTGTCCTCCTCCACACTAAGCCCTAACATTATGTAAACTCCCTGGAGGGTTCCCCCTTAAATTTGGTTCCTGGAGACCCCCACACTGCAGCACAGAAAGACTGTTGTCTCCTTCTGATAGCTGCTTTATTTTTTTTTATTTTTTTGTCAACCTCCTGATTATTCCCCCTCTGACAAAGCGTTTTCCTTGTTAGTGGGTCTGCGCCTGAGAGTGGGCTTTAGAAACCCGTATTTCAGGCCCCATGATACTTAAAGGGACAGTAAACCCAAAAAAATTTCATTTAGATAGAGAATACAATTTTTAAAAAGTTTCCAATTTACTTCTATTATCAAATTTGTTTCGTTCTCATGTTTGTTGAAGGGATGCCTAGGTAGGTAGCGTGCACATGCCTGAAGCACTACATGACGGGAAATAGTGCTGCCATCTAGTGCTCCTGCTAATGTATAACATTGTTGCAAAACTGCTGCCATATAGTGTTGTGGACACATGCCCACTCATGAACTTACATCCCAGCTTTTCAACAAAGCATAACAAGAAAACAAAGAAAATTTGATAACCACAGTAAATTGGAAAGTTGTTTAAAATGGTATGCTCTCTGAATCATGAAAGAAAAAAATTGGGTTTATGTCCCTTTAAGGGCAAGAGAGCACTCATTTAAAAGAAGTGAAGGGAGCTTGTCCTTTCACATGATGCGTTTAAAAGCTTCCTTACAAGCAGTGTTTGGGAGGAAAGTTTTTGCATACAATACTTTCTCAGACTAAAAACAGGCGTCAAATAGCGCTTCCATATGTAAAATCAGATCTAAACTTACTGGTAAATACGCTTATTCACAATTTAAACACGTTTGTATAACTCACACCTCAGTTGTGCATTTTCTCTTCAGCTGCCTTGTCTTTTTTTTTTTACTGTGCACTGGTTAATAAGGGCAGTTCCCTTAGCTTTATTATAGGAGAGGAACAAGAACTTCCAATGGATATACCTGGAAAAATAGCACAAGTACATTTATTGTTAAAACTATTAATACATTTCAAAATGTAAAATGTCTCCATCTACTCCATACAAATTCTTTCCTCTGTTCTATGTTTATCAATTAAAAGGATATGAAACCCAAAATTTATTCCATGATTCAGATAGAATATGCGATTTTAAACCACTTTCTAATTTTTGTTCTTTTGGTATCTTTTGTTGGAAAGCCGGGATGTATGCTTAGGACCCGTCCCATTCTGCACTACTATATAGTAGCAGTTTTGCAAGCAGGTTATCCATTTGCAAGAGCACTAGATGGTAGCACTGTTTTCTGCCATGTAGTTCTCCAGATGCCTACCTAGCTTCAACACAAGGGAACAAAGCAAATTTGATAAAAGAAGTAAATTGAAAACTTTTTGAAAATGGTCTGTTCTGTCTGAATCACAAGCTTTTTTTGGTTTTCATATCTTTTTATTTTTTTATTAAACCTGTTAAGGTCATTATCAGAATTGCTTATGAACCACACCTATACCTTAGATCACTGATTGCTTAACTCCGCTTTATGTTCAACTTGTTGCTAGTTAGTTTGTGTATGTAATCCATTTTTCTTCTGTTAAGTGTGATCAGTCCACGGGTCATCATTACTTCTGGGATATTACTCCTCCCCAACAGGAAGTGCAAGAGGATTCACCCAGCAGAGCTGCATATAGCTCCTCCCCTCTACGTCACTCCCAGTCATTCTCTTGCACCCAACGACTAGATAGGATGTGTGAGAGGACTATGGTGATTATACTTAGTTTTATATCTTCAATCAAAAGTTTGTTATTTTAAAATAGCACCGGAGTGTGTTATTACCTCTCTGGCAGAGTTTTTGCTATGATTTTAGCCGGAGTAGTTAAGATCATATTGCTGTTTCTCGGCCATCTGAGGAGAGGTAAACTTCAGATCAGGGGACAGCGGGCAGATGAATCTGCATAGAGGTATGTAGCAGCTTTTATTTTCTGACAATGGAATTGATGAGAAAATCCTGCCATACCGATATAATGTCATGTATGTATACTTTACACTTCAGTATTCTGGGGAATGGTACTTCACTAGAATTACACTGTAAGAATTACATAAAGCTGTTTAATAACTAGAAATTATGTTTAACGTTTTTGCTGGAATGTAAAATCGTTTTCATTTGCTGAGGTACTGAGTGAATAAATGTTTGGGCACTATTTTTCCACTTGGCAGTTGCTTAATCTTTTTTCTGACAGTTTCTGTTCTCTCTCACTGCTGTGTGTGAGGGGGAGGGGCCGTTTTTTGGCGCTTTTGCTACGCATCAAATATTTCAGTCAGCAGCTCATTGTATTTCCTGCATGATCCGGTTCATCTCTACAGAGCTCAGGGGTCTTCAAAACTTATTTTGAGGGAGGTAATTTCTCTCAGCAGAGCTGTGAGAATTATAGTTTGACTGAGATAAAAAACGTTTATTCTGTAATTTGTTTCCTGCCTTCAGAATTTGTTATCTTTGCTAATGGGATTAAACCTTTGCTAAAGTTGTGTTGTTTACACTATAACTGTTTTCAATTTATTAATTTTCAACTGTCATAGATCTTCTGTGCTTCTTAAAGGCACAGTACGTTTTTAATATTATTCTAATTGAATTGTATTCCAAGTTGCAAGTTTATTTGCTAGTGTGTTAAACATGTCTGATTCAGAGGATGATACCTGTGTCATTTGTTGCAATGCCAAAGTGGAGCCCAATAGAAATTTATGTACTAACTGTATTGATGCTACTTTAAATAAAAGTCAATCTGTACAAATTGAACAAATTTCACCAAACAACGAGGGGAGAGTTATGCCGACTAACTCGCCTCACGTGTCAGTACCTGCATCTCCCGATCGGGAGGTGCGTGATATTGTAGCGCCGAGTACATCTGGGCGGCCATTACAAATCACATTACAGGATATGGCTACTGTTATGACTGAAGTTTTGGCTAAATTACCAGAACTAAGAGGTAAGCGTGATCACTCTGGGGTGAGAACAGAGTGCGCTGATAATATTAGGGCCATGTCAGACACTGCGTCACAGGTGGCAGAACATGAGGACGGAGAACTTCATTCTGTGGGTGACGGTTCTGATCCAAACAGACTGGATTCAGATATTTCAAATTTTAAATTTAAACTGGAAAACCTCCGTGTATTACTAGGGGAGGTGTTAGCGGCTCTGAATGATTGTAACACAGTTGCAATACCAGAGAAAATGTGTAGGTTGGATAAATATTTTGCGGTACCCGGCGAGTACTGAGGTTTTTCCTATACCTAAGAGACTTACTGAAATTGTTACTAAGGAGTGGGATAGACCCGGTGTGCCGTTCTCACCCCCTCCGATATTTAGAAAAATGTTTCCAATAGACGCCACCACACGGGACTTATGGCAAACGGTCCCTAAGGTGGAGGGAGCAGTTTCTACTTTAGCTAAGCGTACCACTATCCCGGTGGAGGATAGCTGTGCTTTTTCAGATCCAATGGATAAAAAATTAGAGGGTTACCTTAAGAAAATGTTTGTTCAACAAGGTTTTATATTGCAACCCCTTGCATGCATTGCGCCGATCACGGCTGCAGCGGCATTCTGGATTGAGTCTCTGGAAGAGAACATTAGTTCAGCTACTCTGGACGACATTACGGACAGGCTTAGAGTCCTTAAACTAGCTAATTCATTCATTTCGGAGGCCGTAGTACATCTTACTAAACTTACGGCGAAGAATTCAGGATTCGCCATTCAGGCACGCAGGGCGCTGTGGCTAAAATCCTGGTCAGCTGATGTTACTTCTAAGTCTAAATTGCTTAATATACCTTTCAAAGGGCAGACCTTATTCGGGCCCGGGTTGAAAGAGATTATCGCTGACATTACAGGAGGTAAAGGCCATGCCCTGCCTCAGGACAAAGCCAAAGCTAAGGCTAGACAGTCTAATTTTCGTTCCTTTCGTAATTTCAAAGCTGGAGCAGCATCAACTTCCTCTGCACCAAGACAGGAAGGAGCTGTTGCTCGCTACAGACAAGGCTGGAAACCTAACCAGTCCTGGAACAAGGGCAAGCAGACCAGGAAACCTGCTGCTGCCCCTAAAACAGCATGAATTGAGGGCCCCCGATCCGGGATCGGATCTAGTGGGGGGCAGACTTTCTCTCTTCGCCCAGGCTTGGGCAAGAGATGTCCAGGATCCCTGGGCGCTAGAGATAATATCTCAGGGATACCTTCTGGACTTCAAATACTCTCCTCCAAGAGAGAGATTTCATCTGTCAAGGTTGTCAACAATCCAGACAAAGAAAGAGGCGTTTCTACGCTGCGTACAAGAGCTCTTGTTAATGGGAGTAATCCATCCTGTTCCACGATCGGAACAGGGACAGGGGTTTTACTCAAATCTGTTTGTGGTTCCCAAAAAAGAGGGAACTTTCAGACCAATCCTGGACTTAAAGATCCTAAACAAATTCCTAAGAGTTCCATCGTTCAAGATGGAGACTATTCGGACAATTTTACCTATGATCCAAGAGGGTCAGTACATGACCACTGTAGATTTAAAAGATGCCTACCTTCACATACCGATTCACAAAGATCATTACCGGTACCTAAGGTTTGCCTTCCTAGACAGGCATTACCAGTTTGTGGCTCTTCCATTCGGATTGGCTACAGCTCCAAGAATCTTCACAAAGGTTCTGGGTGCTCTTCTGGCGGTACTAAGACCGCGGGGAATCTCGGTAGCTCCATACCTAGACGACATTCTGATTCAAGCTTTCAAACTGCCAAGTCTCATACAGAGTTAGTACTGGCATTTCTAAGGTCACATGGATGGAAGGTGAACGAAAAGAAAAGTTCACTCGTTCCACTCACAAGAGTTCCCTTCCTGGGGACTCTTATAGATTCTGTAGAAATGAAGATTTACCTGACAGAGGACAGGCTAACAAGACTTCAAAGTGCTTGCCACACCCGTCAGTGGCTCAATGCATGGAGGTAATCGGCTTAATGGTAGCGGCAATGGACATAGTCCCCTTTGCACGCTTACACCTCAGACCACTGCAACTGTGCATGCTAAGTCAGTGGAATGGGGATTACTCAGACTTATCCCCTTCTCTGAATCTGGATCAAGAGACCAGAAATTCTCTTCTATGGTGGCTTTCTCGGCCACATCTGTCCAGGGGGATGCCATTCAGCAGACCAGACTGGACAATTGTAACAACAGCCAGCCTTCTAGGTTGGGGTGCCGTCTGGAATTCTCTGAAGGCTCAGGGACAATGGAGTCAGGAGGAGAGTCTCCTGCCAATAAACATTCTGGAATTGAGAGCAGTTCTCAATGCCCTCCTGGCTTGGCCCAAGTTGACAACTCGGGGGTTCATCAGGTTTCAGTCGGACAACATCACGACTGTAGCTTACATCAACCATCAGGGAGGGACAAGAAGCTCCCTAGCTATGATGGAAGTATCAAAGATAATTCGCTGGGCAGAGTCTCACTCTTGCCACCTGTCAGCAATCCACATCCCGGGAGTGGAGAACTGGGAGGCGGATTTCTTAAGTCGTCAGACTTTTCATCCGGGGGAGTGGGAACTCCATCCGGAGGTCTTTGCCCAAATACTTCGACGTTGGGGCAAACCAGAGATAGATCTCATGGCGTCTCGACAGAACGCCAAGCTTCCTCGTTACGGGTCCAGATCCAGGGATCCAGGAGCAGTCCCGATAGATGCCCTGACAGCACCTTGGGACTTCAGGATGGCTTACGTGTTTCCACCCTTCCCGATGCTTCCTCGATTGATTGCCAGAATCAAACAAGAGAGAGCATCAGTGATTCTAATAGCTCCTGCGTGGCCACGCAGGACTTGGTATGCAGACCTGGTGGACATGTCATCCTGTCCACCTTGGTCTCTACCTCTGAAACAGGACCTTCTGATACAGGGTCCCTTCAAACATCAAAATCTAACTTCTCTGAAGCTGACTGCTTGGAAATTGAACGCTTGATTTTATCAAGACGTGGGTTTTCCGAGTCAGTTATTGATACCTTAATACAGGCTAGGAAGCCTGTTACCAGAAAGATTTACCATAAGATATGGCGTAAATACCTATATTGGTGTGAATCCAAAGGTTACTCTTGGAGTAAGGTTAGGATTCCTAGGATATTGTCTTTTCTACAAGAAGGTTTAGAAAAGGGTTTATCTGCTAGTTCATTAAAGGGACAGATCTCAGCTCTGTCCATTCTGTTACACAAACGTCTGTCAGAAGTTCCTGACGTCCAGGCTTTTTGTCAGGCTTTGGCCAGGATTAAGCCTGTGTTTAAGACTGTTGCTCCACCATGGAGTTTAAACCTTGTTCTTAATGTTTTACAGGGCGTTCCGTTTGAACCCCTTCATTCCATTGATATAAAGTTGTTATCTTGGAAAGTTCTATTTTTAATGGCTATTTCCTCGGCTCGAAGAGTCTCTGAATTATCAGCCTTACATTGTGATTCTCCTTATTTGATTTTTCATTCGGATAAGGTAGTTCTGCGTACTAAACCTGGGTTCTTACCTAAGGTAGTTACTAACAGGAATATCAATCAAGAGATTGTTGTTCCTTCCTTGTGCCCAAATCCTTCTTCGAAGAAGGAACGTCTACTGCACAACCTGGATGTAGTCCGTGCTCTAAAATTTTACTTACAGGCAACTAAGGAATTTCGACAAACGTCTTCTCTGTTTGTCGTTTACTCTGGGCAGAGGAGAGGTCAAAAAGCTTCTGCTACCTCTCTTTCTTTTTGGCTTCGTAGCATAATTCGTTTAGCTTATGAGACTGCTGGACAGCAGCCTCCTGAAAGAATTACAGCTCATTCTACTAGAGCTGTGGCTTCCACTTGGGCCTTCAAGAATGAGCCCTCTGTTGAGCAGATTTGCAAGGCTGCAACTTGGTCTTCGCTTCATACTTTTTCCAAATTTTACAAATTTGACACTTTTGCTTCATCGGAGGCTATTTTTGGGAGAAAGGTTCTTCAGGCAGTGGTTCCTTCTGTATAAAGAGCCTGCCTATCCCTCCCGTCATCCGTGTACTTTTGCTTTGGTATTGGTATCCCAGAAGTAATGATGACCCGTGGACTGATCACACTTAACAGAAGAAAACATAATTTATGCTTACCTGATAAATTCCTTTCTTCTGTAGTGTGATCAGTCCACGGCCCGCCCTGTTTTTAAGGCAGGTAAATATTTTTTAATTTATACTCCAGTCACCACTTCACCCTTGGCTTTTCCTTTCTCGTTGGTCCTTGGTCGAATGACTGGGAGTGACGTAGAGGGGAGGAGCTATATGCAGCTCTGCTGGGTGAATCCTCTTGCACTTCCTGTTGGGGAGGAGTAATATCCCAGAAGTAATGATGACCCGTGGACTGATCACACTACAGAAGAAAGGAATTTATCAGGTAAGCATAAATTATGTTTTTTTTTTTCCCCATTTTTATATTTCCTAATTTTGTTTTTCTCAGCCTTTCTATTATCTGGGACCGAACTTGTTTCAGCTTTCCTTTTCTGTGTCTGTTTTCACTTAACTCATCTGGCCTCTTTATGACAACTTACTGAAAATCTGGTTGTTTGTGAATCTTTCCTCCTTCACTATGTGCAAACCCTGAAACACCTGTTTGACTTGTTCTCAAACTTGTCCCAGTATCTGTTAGCAAGAAGCCTAGTTCTCTTAGTTGCTCTTGTTAAGCCAGTTCTGCAACCTTTACTATGATCACAAGGATTGACTACTTCTCTTCAACCTCTTTAACTTAAGATGACGGCACATGCTAAACACGTAATAGTCCATTCCAGGCAGTCTGACTTCCTGTGCATTCCATTGTTTAAAGGGCCTTTACACCCAATTTTTTTATTTCATGATTCAGATCGATAATATCATTTTAAACAACTTTGTAATGTACTTCTATTGTCTAATTTGCTTCATTCTCTTGATATTCTTTCCTGAAAAACATATCTAGATATGCTCAATAGCTGCTGATTGGTGGCTGCACATGGATACATCATGTGATTGGCTCACCCATGTGCACTGATATTTCTTTAACAAAGGATATTTAAAGAATGAAGCAAATTAGGTAATAGAAGTAATTTGGAATGTTGTTTAAAATTTTATTCTCTGTCTGAATCATGAAAGAACAATTTTGGGTTTAATATCCCTTTAAGCATACAGGGGGTGCAGAATTATTAGGCAAGTTGTATTTTTGAGGATTAATTTTATTATTGAACAACAACCATGTTCTCAATGAACCCAAAAAACTCATTAATATCAAAGCTGAATAGTTTTGGAAGTAGTTTTTAGTTTGTTTTTAGTTATAGCTATTTTAGGGGGATATCTGTGTGTGCAGGTGACTATTACTGTGCATAATTATTAGGCAACTTAACAAAAAACAAATATATACCCATTTCAATTATTTATTTTTACCAGTGAAACCAATATAACATCTCAACATTCACAAATATACATTTCTGACATTCAAAAACAAAAACAAATCAGTGACCAATATAGCAACCTTTCTTTGCAAGGACACTCAAAAGCCTGCCCTCTATGGATTCTGTCAGTGTTTTGATCTGTTCACCATCAACATTGCGTGCAGCAGCAGCCACAGCCTCCCAGACACTGTTCAGAGAGGTATACTGTTTTCCCTCCTTGTAAATCTCACATTTGATGATGGACCACAGGTTCTCAATGGGGTTCAGATCAGGTGAACAAGGAGGCCATGTAATTAGATTTTCTTCTTTTATACCCTTTCTTGCCAGCCACGCTGTGGAGTACTTGGACGCGTGTGATGGAGCATTGTCCTGCATGAAAATCATGTTTTTCTTGAAGGATGCAGACTTCTTCCTGTACCACTGCTTGAAGAAGGTGTCTTCCAGAAACTGGCAGTAGGACTGGGAGTTGAGCTTGACTCCATCCTCAACCCGAAAAGGCCCCACAAGCTCATCTTTGATGATACCAGCCCAAACCAGTACTCCACCTCCACCTTACTGGAGTCTGAGTCGGACTGGAGCTCTCTGCCCTTTACCAATCCAGCCACGGGCCCATCCATCTGGCCCATCAAGACTCACTCTCATTTCATCAGTCCATAAAACCTTAGAAAAATCAGTCTTGAGATATTTCTTGGCCCAGTCTTGACGTTTCAGCTTGTGTGTCTTGTTCAGTGGTGGTCGTCTTTCAGCCTTTCTTACCTTGGCCATGTCTCTGAGTATTGCACACCTTGTGCTTTTGGGCACTCCAGTGATGTTGCAGCTCTGAAATATGGCCAAACTGGTGGCAAGTGGCATCTTGGCAGCTGCACGCTTGACTTTTCTCAGTTCATGGGCAGTTATTTTGCGCCTTGGTTTTTCCACACGCTTCTTGCGACCCTGTTGACTATTTTGAATGAAACGCTTGATTGTTCGATGATCATGCTTCAGAAGCTTTGCAATTTTAAGAGTGCTGCATCCCTCTGCAAGATATATCACTATTTTTTACTTTTCTGAGCCTGTCAAGTCCTTCTTTTGACCCATTTTGCCAAAGGAAAGGAAGTTGCCTAATAATTATGCACACCTGATATAGGGTGTTGATGTCATTAGACCACACCCCTTCTCATTACAGAGATGCACATCACCTAATATGCTTAATTGGTAGTAGGCTTTCGAGCCTATACAGCTTGGAGTAAGACAACATGCATAAAGAGGATGATGTGGTCAAAATACTCATTTGCCTAATTCTGCACTCCCTGTATTACATGGTTAGAAAACACCAAGATAACCCATTTAAAATATTCAAATATTTTTTATTTTATTTTTTAAACTTCATTCATCACCTTTAAAAGTGCATTCCAGGCAAAATTTGAATCAACATGGATTAATTTCAGTTCAGAATACAATCACTTTGGTAATATATACATTTATTAGCAAAAATGCTTCTAATAAAAACTATAGCTGTTTCAAAAGTGTATTTAAAGGGACATTATACACATTTTTTCTTTGCATAAATGTTTTGTAGATGATCTATTTATAAAGCCCATAAAGTTTTGTTTTTTTTAAATAAATGTATAGTTTTGCTTATTTTTAAATAACATTGCTCTGATTTTCAGACTCCTAACCAAGCCCCAAAGTTTTATGTGAATACGCTCGACTACCTACTCCAGCTTGCTCCTCCTGTTTGTGTAAAGGGTCTTTCTCCAACATAGGTGTGTCCGGTCCACGGCGTCATCCTTACTTGTGGGATATTCTCTTCCCCAACAGGAAATGGCAAAGAGCCCAGCAAAGCTGGTCACATGATCCCTCCTAGGCTCCGCCTACCCCAGTCATTCTCTTTGCCGTTGTACAGGCAACATCTCCACGGAGATGGCTTAGAGTTTTTTAGTGTTTAACTGTAGTTTTTATTATTCAATCAAGAGTTTGTTATTTTAAAATAGTGCTGGTATGTACTATTTACTCAGAAACAGAAAAGAGATGAAGATTTCTGTTTGTATGAGGAAAATGATTTTAGCACCGTAACTAAAATCCATGGCTGTTCCACACAGGACTGTTGAGAGCAATTAACTTCAGTTGGGGGAACAGTGTGCAGTCTCTTACTGCTTGAGGTATGACACATTCTAACAAGACGATGTAATGCTGGAAGCTGTCATTTTCCCTATGGGATCCGGTAAGCCATGTTTATTAAGATAGTAAATAAGGGCTTCACAAGGGCTTATTAAGACTGTAGACTTTTTCTGGGCTAAATCGATTCATTATTAACACATATTTAGCCTTGAGGAATCATTTATTCTGGGTATTTTGATATGATTATATCGGCAGGCACTGTTTTAGACACCTTATTCTTTAGGGGCTTTCCCTAATCATAGTCAGAGCCTCATTTTCGCGCCGGTATGGCGCACTTGTTTTTGAGGACAGCATGGCATGCAGCTGCATGTGTGTGGAGCTCTGATACATAGAAAAGTCTTTCTGAAGGCATCATTTGGTATCGTATTCCCCTTTGGGCTTGGTTGGGTCTCAGCAAAGCAGATTCCAGGGACTGTAAAGGGGTTAAATATAAAAACGGCTCCGGTTCCGTTATTTTAAGGGTTAAAGCTTCCAAATTTGGTGTGCAATACTTTTAAGGCTTTAAGACACTGTGGTGAAATTTTGGTGAATTTTGAACAATTCCTTCATACTTTTTCGCAATTGCAGTAATAAAGTGTGTTTAGTTTAAAATTTAAAGTGACAGTAACGGTTTTATTTTAAAACGTTTTTTGTGCTTTGTTATCAAGTTTATGCCTGTTTAACATGTCTGAACTACCAGATAGATTGTGTTCTGACTGTGGGGAAACCAAGGTTCCTTCTCATTTAACTATATGTATTTTATGTCATAAAAAAATTTAGTAAAAATGATGCCCAAGATGATTCCTCAAGTGAGGGGAGTAAGCATGGTACTGCATCATCCCCTCCTTCGTCTACACCAGTCTTGCCCATACAGGAGGCCCCTAGTACATCTAGCGCGCCAATACTCCTTACTATGCAACAATTAACGGCTGTAATGGATAATTCTATCAAAAACATTTTAGCCAATATGCCCACTTATCAGCGAAAGCGCGACTGCTCTGTTTTAGAAAATTCTGTAGAGCATGAGAACGCTGATGATATGGTTTCTGAAGGGCCCCTACACCAGTCTGAGGGGGCCAGGGAGGTTTTGTCTGAGGGAGAAATTTCAGATTCAGGAAACATTTCTCAACAAGCTGAACCTGATGTGATTACTTTTAAATTTAAGTTGGAACATCTCCGCGCTCTGCTTAAGGAGGTGTTATCCAATTTGGATGATTGTGATTATCTGGTCATTCCAGAACCACTATGTAAAATGGAAAAGTTCTTAGAGGCCCCGGGGCCCCCCGAAGCTTTTCCTATATCCAAGCGGGTGGCGTACATTGTTAGTAAAGAATGGGACAGGCCCGGTATACCTTTAGTACCTCCCCCCATATTTATAAAATTGTTTTCCTATAGTCGACCCCAGAAAGGACTGATGGCAGACAGTCCCCAAGGTCGAGGGGGCGGTTTCTACTCTACACAAGCGCGCCACTATACCCATAGAAGATAGTTGTGCTTTCCAAGATCCTATGGATAAAAAATTAGAAGGTCTGCTAAAGATGTTTGTTCAGCAAGGTTCCCTTCTACAACCAATTGCATGCATTGTCCCTGTCACTGCAGCCGCATGTTTCTAGTTTGATGAGCTAGGAAAGGCGATTTTTAGTAATTCTTCTTCTTATGAGGAGATTATGGACAGAATTCGTGCTCTTAAATTGGCTAATTCTTTCACCCTAGACGCCACCTTGCAATTGGCTAGGTTAGCGGCGAATAAATTCTGGGTTTGCTATTGTGGCGCAGAGCGCTTTGGTTAAAATCTTGGGCAGCGGATGCGTCTTCCAAGAACAAATTGCTTGACATTCCTTTCAAGGGGAAAACACTCTTTGGCCCTGACTTGAAAGAGATTATCTCTGATATCACTGGGGGCAAGGGCCACGCCCTTCCTCAGGATAGGTCTTTTCAAGACCAAAAATAAACCTAAGTTTCGTCCCTTTCGCAGAAACGGATCAGCCCCAAGGGCTACGTCCTCTAAGCAGGAAGGTAATACTTCTCAAGCCAATCCAGCCTGGAGACCTATGCAAGGCTGGAACAAAGGAAAGCAGGCCAGGAAACCTACCACTGCTACCAAGACAGCATGAAATGCGGGCCCCCGATCCGGGACCGGATCTGGTGGGGGGCAGACTCTCTCTCTTCGCTCAGGCTTGGGCAAGAGATGTTCTGGATCCTTGGGCGCTAGAAATAGTCTCCCAAGGTTATTCTCTGGAGTTCAAGGGGCTTCCTCCAAGGGGGAGGTTCCACAGGTCTCAGTTGTCTTCAGACCACATAAGAAGACAGGCATTCTTACATTGGGTAGAAGACCTGCTAAAAATGGGAGTGATTCATCCTGTTCCATTAGGAGAACAAGGGATGGGGTTCTACTCCAATCTGTTCATAGTTCCCAAAAAAGAGGGAACGTTCAGACCAATCTTAGATCTCAAGATCTTGAACAAGTTTCTCAAGGTTCCATCGTTCAAGATGGAAACCATTCGAACACTTCTTCCTTCCATCCAGGAAGGTCAATTCATGACCAAGGTGGATTTCAAGGATGCGTATCTACATATTCCTATCCACAAGGAACATCATCGGTTCCTAAGGTTTGCATTCCTGGACAAGCATTTCCAGTTCGTGGCGTTCTCTTTCGGATTAGCCACTGCTCCTAGGATTTTCTCATAGGTACTAGGGTCCCTTCTGGCGGTGCTAAGACCAAGGGGCATTGCTGTAGTACCTTACTTGGACGACATTCTGATTCGAGCGTCGTCCCTTCCTCAAGTAAAGGCTCACACGGACATTGTCCTGGCCTTTCTCAGATCTCATGGATGGAAAGTGAACGTGGAAAAGAGTTCTCTATCTCCGTCAACGAGGGTTCCCTTCTTGGGAACTATAATAGACTCCTTAGAAATGAGGATTTTTCTGACAGAAGCCAGAAAAACAAAACTTCTAGACTCTTGTCGGATACTTCATTCCGTTCCTCTTCCTTCCATAGCGCAGTGCATGGAAGTGATAGGTTTGATGGTAGCGGCAATGGACATAGTTCCTTTTGTGCGCATTCATCTAAGACCATTACAACTGTTCATGCTCAGTCAGTGGAATGGGGACTATTCAGACTTGTCTCCGAAGATACAAGTAAATCAGAGGACCAGAGACTCATTCCGTTGGTGGCTGTCCCTGGACAACCTGTCACAAGGGATGACCTTCCGCAGACCAGAGTGGGTCATTGTCACGACCGACGCCAGTCTGATGGGCTGGGGCGCGGTCTGGGGATCCCTGAAAGCTCAGGGTCTTTGGTCTCGGGTAGAATCTCTTCTACCGATAAATATTCTGGATCTGAGAGCGATATTCAATGCTCTCAAAGCTTGGCCTCAGCTAGCGAGGGCCAAGTTCATACATCAACCATCAGGGGGGAACAAGGAGTTCCCTAGCGATGGAAGAAGTGACCAAAATCATTCTATGGGCGGAGTCTCACTCCTGCCACCTGTCTGCTATCCACATCCCAGGAGTGGAAAATTGGGAAGCGGATTTTCTGAGTCATCAGACATTGCATCCGGGGGAGTGGGAACTCCATCCGGAAATCTTTGCCCAAGTCACTCAACCGTGGGGCATTCCAGACATGGATCTGATGGCCTCTCGTCAGAACTTCAGAGTTCCTTACTACGGGTACAGATCCAGGGATCCCAAGGCGGCTCTAGTGGATGCACTAGTAGCACCTTGGACTTTCAAACTAGCTTATGTGTTCCCGCCGTTTCCTTTCATCCCCAGGCTGGTAGCCAGGATCAATCAGGAGAGGGCGTCGGTGATTTTGATAGCTCCTGCGTGGCCACGCAGGACTTGGTATGCAGATCTGGTGAATATGTCATCGGCTCCACCATGGAAGCTACCTTTGAGACGAGACCTTCTTGTTCTAGGTCCGTTCGACCCACTCCAGCTGACTGCTTGGAGATTGAACGCTTGATCTTATCAAAGCGAGGGTTCTCAGATTCTGTTATTAATACTCTTGTTCAGGCCTGAAAGCCTGTAACCAGAAAAATTACCACATAATTTGGTATATCTGTTGGTGTGAATCTGCAGGATTCCCTTGGGACAAGGTTAAGATTCCTAAGAGTCTATCCTTCCTTCGAGAAGGATTGGAAAAAGGATTATCTGCAAGTTCCTTGATGGGACAGATTTCTGCCTTGTCTGTGTTACTTCACAAAAAGCTGGCAGCTGTGCCAGATGTTCTAGCCTTTGTTCAGGCTCTGGTTAGAATCAAGCCTGTTTACAAAATTTTGACTCCTCCTTGGAGTCTCAACCTAGTTCTTTCAGTTCTTCAGGGGGTTCCGTTTGAACCCTTACATTCCGTTGATATTAAGTTATTATCTTGGAAAGTTTTGTTTTTGGTTGCAATTTCTTCTGCTAGAAGAGTTTCAGAATTATCTGCTCTGCAGTGTTCTTCTCCTTATCTGGTGTTCCATGCAGATAAGGTGGTTTTGCGTACTAAACCTGGTTTTCTTCCAAAAGTTGTTTCTAACAAAAACATTAACCAGGAGATAGTTGTGCCTTCTTTGTGTCCTAATCCAGTTTCAAAGAAGGAACGTTTGTTGCACAACTTGGATGTAGTTCGTGCTCTCAAATTTTACTTAGCAGCTACTAAGGATTTCAGACAAACTTTGTCTTTGTTTGTTGTTTATTCTGGTAAACGGAGAGGTCAAAAAGCAACTTCTACCTCTCTCTCCTTCTGGATTAAAAGCATTATCCGATTGGCTTATGAGACTGCCGGACGGCAGCCTCCTGAAAGAATCACAGCTCACTCCACTAGGGCTGTGGCTTCCACATGGGCCTTCAAGAACGAGGCTTCTGTTGATCAGATATGTAAGGCAGCGACTTGGTCTTCACTGCACACTTTTTCTAAATTTTACAAATTTGATACTTTTGCTTCTTCTGAGGCTATTTTTGGGAGAAAGGTTTTGCAAGCCGTGGTGCCTTCCATTTAGGTGACCTGATTTGCTCCCTCCCTTCATCCGTGTCCTAAAGCTTTGGTATTGGTTCCCACAAGTAAGGATGACGCCGTGGACCGGACACACCTATGTTGGAGAAAACAGAATTTATGTTTACCTGATAAATTACTTTCTCCAACGGTGTGTCCGGTCCACGGCCCGCCCTGGTTTTTTTAATCAGGTCTGATACTTTATTTTCTTTAACTACAGTCACCACGGTAACATATGGTTTCTCCTATGCAAATATTCCTCCTTAACGTCGGTCGAATGACTGGGGTAGGCGGAGCCTAGGAGGGATCATGTGACCAGCTTTGCTGGGCTCTTTGCCATTTCCTGTTGGGGAAGAGAATATCCCACAAGTAAGGATGACGCCGTGGACCGGACACACCGTTGGAGAAAGTAATTTATCAGGTAAACATAAATTCTGTTTTTCATATGCAAAAGAAGGGGGCGGGGGGGGGAGTGTCTTATTTGTCACTTGCAGTGGGCTTTCCAGCTACCTTTTCAACAGAGCCAAACTGACAGCTTCTAAGTAAGTTTTTAAACAGTTTTATACTGGATTTTTATATCAGTATCTGTGCATATTATTCTTTATAGTAGTGTCTATTACATGCAGTTATATGAAAATGAGTGTATACTGTCCCTTTAAGTATGCACCGTACATTAGCATTTTAAACACAGCACTTGCTCAGAGAGCCCAATGTGCTTTTTTGTACCATCTGGTAGTGACTAAATTTGTTTATTGCTGACAAGATAAAAGCCCCACTTGCACTCTGACCAGCTGCTGTATTTCAAATGCTGGTGCACTGAGAATATCTAGCTATGCTTTACAGGCACGTGAATAAAAAAAATGTTAACACTAAAGCAGTGGAAACTTTTACTAGAAGTATCTTTGCCAATGCATGTGTATTGCAAATATGTTTCTATGCAAAGATGTAATTAACCTACGTGCATTTAAATTTTGACTGGAATGTCCCTTTTAAGCTTACTAAAAACATGTCTTTCTCTATGTTCACTTGTAAAATTAAAACGAATATTTATATCTCAACTCATGCTTTTAAAACATGCACTTTGTGTGCAATCTAAGTGATCATCAAAATGTTAATTCATCAGTGCAATGAGCTGTTTTTATATTTTCACCAATTTAATTGCGCAAATATTCATGAATTGATACAAATGTTTAAAGAAATAGTAAAGCCAAAACTATTATTCACTATTTAGATAGAGCATGCAATTTTAAATAACTTTCCAATTTACTTCTATTATCTAATGTGCTTCGTTCTCTTGGCATCCTTTGAAAGGCAGCACTACTGAGCTTAGTGGCACTATACAAATAAATTATACTACCTAGG
Source organism: Bombina bombina (assembly GCF_027579735.1). Taxonomy (NCBI): domain Eukaryota; kingdom Metazoa; phylum Chordata; class Amphibia; order Anura; family Bombinatoridae; genus Bombina; species Bombina bombina. The sequence goes on from NC_069501.1 coordinate 633,344,737, forward strand.
TAGGCTCAGGATCTGGAAACTAGCTGTTGATTAGTGGCTGCACATTTATGCCTCTTGTCAGCTTACCTTTGCATTAAGCTAGCTCCCAGTAGTGCATTTTCTCTTTCAATAAAGGATACCAAGAGAATGAAGCAAAATTGATAATAGAAGTACATTTGAAAGTTGTTAAACTGTATTCACCATCTGAATCATGAGAGAATACTTTTCGGTTTCATGTTCCTTTTTAAGAAGCTGCACTGTAAGCAGTGACCTGCCATATACTTTATACAGTTTTGCTCATAAGTTTACATACCCTGGCAGAATTTGATTTCTTGGCCATTTTTCAGAGAATATGAATAACACAAAAACTTCACTCATGGTTAGTGTTTGGCTGAAGCCATTTATTATCAATCAACTGTGTTAACTCTTTTTAAATCATAATGACAACAAACTATCCAAATGACCCTGATCAAAAGTTTACATACTCTGGTTATTTTGGCCTGATAACATGCACACAAGTTGACACAAAGGGGTTTAAATGGCTATTAAAGGTAACCATCCCCACCTGTGATATGTTTGCTTGTAATTAGTGTGTGGGTGTATAAAAGGTCAATGAGTTTCTGGACTCCTGACAGACCCTTACATCTTTTATCCAGTGCCGCACTGACAATTCTGGATTCATGGGGAAAGTAAAAGAATTGTCAAAGGATCTGCGGGAAAAGGTAGTTTAACTGTATAAAACAGGAAAGGGATATAAAAAGATCCAAGGAATTGAGAATGCCAATCAGCAGTGTTCAAACTCTAATCAAGAAGTGGAAAATGAGGGGTTCTGTTGAAACCAAACCACGGTCAGGTAGACCAACTAAAATTTCAGCCACAACTGCCAGGAAAATTGTTCGGAATGCAAAGAAAACCCCACAAATAACTTCAGGTGAAATACAGGACTCTCTGAAAACGTGGTGTGGCTGTTTCAAGATGCGCAATAAGGAGGCACTTGAAGAAAGATGGGCTGCATGATCGAGTCAACAGAAGAAAGCCATTACTACGTAAATGCCACAAAGTATCCCGCTTACAATACGCCAAACAGCACAGAGACAAGCCTCAAACCTTTTGGCACAGTCATTTGCAGTGATGGGACCAAAATTGACAAAATTGACCTACTGTGAAACACGGAGGTTGATTGCTGATGTTTTGGGGATGTGTGAGCTACAAAGGCACAGGAAATTTGGTCAGAATTTATGGCAAGATGAATGCAGTATGTTATCAAAAAATACTGGAGGAAAATTTGCATTCATCAGCCCAGAAGCTGCGCATGGGACGTACTTGGACATTCCAACATGACAATGATCCTAAACACAAGGCCAAGTCGACCTGTCATTGGCTACAGCAGAATAAAGTGAAGGTTCTGAAGTGGCCATCTCAGTCTCCTGACCTCCATATCATTGAGCCACTCTGGGGAGATCTCAAATGTGCAGTTCATGCAAGACAGCCCAAGAATTTACAGGAACTGGAGGCTTTTTGCCAGGAAGAATGGGCAGCTTTTCCATCTGAGAAGATAAAGAGCCTCATCCACAAATACCACAAAAGACTTCAAGCTGTCATTGATGTTAAAGGGGGCAATACACGGTTTTAAGAACTGGGGTATGTAAACTTTGATCAGGGTCATTTGGGTAGTTTCTGTTGTCATTATGATTTAAAGAGTTAACACAGTTGATTGATAATAAATGGCAAATAAATCAGCCAAACACTAACCATGAGTGAAAGAAAAGTTTTTGTGTTAGCATTCATTTTTTTTGTTTTGTTTTTTAAATATTTAAACTTGTTTAAAAAGTGCGCTTTCATATGCATGATATGTTTTCTGTCCCTTTTAAGCCATTTATTCATTTTTATTTTTGCTGGTTGTGTTTTTAGTCATTCTGTTCTGCATGCAAATTAGACATTCGTTATCTAAAATATTATACTTTAATCCTTTACCCTCCTAGTGATATGGAAAATTGTGAAAAGTTTGAGATCTCAGAAACCAGTGTGAATAAAGGTCCAGAAAAGATAAGACCAGAATGCTTTGAACTTCTCCGTGTCCTTGGGAAAGGTGGCTATGGGAAGGTATGCGATTTATTGCTATGTTTTATTATTTTTTATGTTACTCTTTATGCAGATGTATTCAAAATGTACTGGACTTAATGTGTTTTGTTAAAATATTTGTTTTTAAACTCAGGTTTTCCAAGTGCGAAAGGTCATTGGAGCCCATACAGGAAATATATTTGCTATGAAAGTGCTTAAAAAGGTAAAACTCATCTCACCCAAAATGTTTGCTCTAGCTGGGTTTCGACTTTGGCTCTTGCTTCCTCGTACTTTGTGCTCTGGAATCCATTCCTATTCCATATACAGACCTTGTGTTTCTAAGGTTGTATGTTTGTTGTTTTGACCTCTGATGGGTCAATGTCCTGTCCTTTTAAAAAGCCTGAGTTTCCTATCACCTTTCCTATCACCTTTACTGTAGCCAGTTAGAGCCAGGAGTAAATGAGCTTCTGGACAGGTCTAAGCATTTAACATGTAGCATGTAGTTGAGCCAGACAAAGTACAGCATAATTAAAGGGACATTAAACCCCTTACGATATTAACCCTTTGGCTGCTAAGCCATTTCCCACCTGGGTGCTAATATTTTCTTTTTTTTTTTTTTTTTTTTTTTTTTTTTTTTTTTTTTTTTTTTACAGACCCCCAAGACTTACACTGTTGGAAAGGTTACGATTACCTTTCCAACAGTGGGTCTTGGGGGTCTGTAGCTGCTTAGATGCCTGAGATACAGGCTTGTAAGCAGCATGCCCCCTCCTCCTATACTTAACATTGTTAAGTATAAATAATGGTGAAGAGAAAAAGAGAGCGCCTCATATATTTCCTTAAGTATAAATAAAGTTGCGTGGTGACGTCATCACGTAATTGCGTGTGACGTCACCGCGCATCACGTGAAGCCCTGGCGATGCCTGTCACTCTACAGGCACGATCGCCGGGTAGCAGCAGTAAGGAGCCCCCAGATCTACCTCAAGGTGGGAGAGTGCTCTTGACGGCTCTGAGCCGTCATTAGCACCAGAGTTAGAAACTCTGTAACGGCTCAGAGCCGTCATTAGCACTCAAAGGGTTAATATAAATTGTTTAATTACAGTAAAACAGCTTTGCTATATACTTTAATTTATTTTGTTCTCCTTTTCTGAAAATGTAATTCTGCATATTGTGGACTACCGTACACAGCCAATCACGTGCGGGCAAAAACTGTCCATCTCCCCGGTTGGACCTAAGAGGTGGCAAAAGGTCAGGAAAGCAGTGGTCTAATGACTGCTGCTTGTTAAATACGGACTGCAGGTTCTCTTGTGAGAACCTGCAGTCGTAAGAGGTGCAAAGCTTTGATAAATTGACCCATTTGTTGCAAAATAGGTGATATGGAATAGGGATGTGCATTTGAATACTTTAAGATCTGAATGCAGAACTTTCTTGTGAAAGTTCAACACACTAAGATCTGTGCAAATCCAGATCTTAGTTTGCTGAACTTTCACAAGAAGAAATCCAGCTCCGAAAAGACAAAGGATTCAATTTATTTGTTCTGCAACAAAGGATAGCAAGAATAAGCAAATTTGAGAACAGAAGTAAATTGGAAAGTTGTTTAAAACTGCATGCTCTATTTTAATCATAAAAGTTTAGTTTTGACTTTACTGTTCTTTTAAATACTTTGTGTGCATTTTACCATTCTGAGGGGTGGAACAAGCCTATTTGCAGAGGAATTTTTGAGCAAAAGTCACTAAAATAATGGTTCTGTAGCAGACAAATTCATTCCTTGTCATACACCTGATGGGTAAAAAGTCAATTAATACTCTGAGAATACCCCCCCAGTTTGTAGTTGGTCAATCGGATCTTTCTGTAAACATGAAGAGCTCAGTACTTTTTATACTAATCTGCTCAGGCAACAGTTATGAGAAGCACATCTGGAAAGCTTGAACCAGGAACGCTCCCAAACAGACATTAAGAACAGCTGCTTTTTCCTGAAAGTTTAATTGTAATTGGTAAAAAAAAAAAAAAATGCTAATTGCCTTCTGGCTGCTAGTCATAGAGAACCAAAACTATATTCCTGGGGTAATCAGTGTCCCTTTGTGAATTAAGTCTCCTATATTTTCTGCTCAACCACTAAAAGTAAGTGAGAAGATGGAAAATTCTGTTTCTTTCATGTAATTAGCAAGAGTCCATGAGCTAGTGACGTATGGGATATACATTCCTACCAGGAGGGGCAAAGTTTCCCAAACCTCAAAATGCCTACAAATACACCCCTCACCACACCCACAAATCAGTTTTACAAACTTTGCCTCCTATGGAGGTGGTGAAGTAAGTTTGTGCTAGATTCTACGTTGATATGCGCTCCGCAGCAGGTTGGAGCCCGGTTTTCCTCTCAGCGTGCAGTGAATGTCAGAGGGATGTGAGGAGAGTATTGCCTATTTGAATGCAGTGATCTCCTTCTACGGGGTCTATTTCATAGGTTCTCTGTTATCGGTCGTAGAGATTCATCTCTTACCTCCCTTTTCAGATCGACGATATACTCTTATATATACCATTTCCTCTACTGATTCTCATTTCAGTACTGGTTTGGCTTTCTACTACATGTAGATGAGTGTCCTGGGGTAAGTAAGTCTTATTTTCTGTGACACTCTAAGCTATGGTTGGGCACTTTTTATATAAAGTTCTAAATATATGTATTCAAACATTTATTTGCCTTGACTCAGGATGTTCAACATTCCTTATTTCAGACAGTCAGTTTCATATTT